>NW_023503992.1:0-21121 GCF_014529535.1 Bradysia coprophila | reverse complement strand
AATAACATAACTTATGGACAATGCGTATAATTCTCATGATGAAGTCACAGTGGTCACAGAGAACTTCAAATTCTAGCGCTTAAAACCATCACATTATCTTTTTTATGTCATTCCATGAGATGTCGCTCTAAGACAATAATAAACTCTTGGAGGGGTACTACAAAACAACTGGTAACAGTATATACAAGAAAAACCAACTTAGCAAAAACGAAATTTCTTCGACGAGGAGGTATATTATTGCATTATATGGAAAAAGAGTGGGTAAAATGTCAATGCCACAAATGTCATAGATCACGAAAAATATTTATCACAAAAAAGAATAATGAAAAATCGGGGGTGTGACAATTTTATAGTTTTCATTTAAAAATATTCAATTTCTCCACCATTTTCACTCAAGTATTAAATGATAAAACAAGTATCGATTGTATGGTGTTACAGTTTCATCTAATTGAACTTAATATCGGCTCGGCAGTGTTATTGCATTGAAAATTTTCCGACGAAAATTCGGTCAATAATATGGCTGGAGGTGATACCATGGGATGTACCGCACGCAGAAAATCAAAGAAAAATTCCGATTATTCGTTGAGTGAAAATGGTGAAGGATCAAAAAATGGACCACCAAGGACCACAAGAGGAGGATTACGTGTTTATAAAATTGTTATATTGGGCGACGGTGGTGTTGGAAAATCAGGTGGGTGTTTTTTTCTGTTTGCTAGTGAAAACGATTGTTTGTTTTCATGCTTATAAATAATCGATAGTGTATACAAACCACACGTTAATGTAGTGAAAACAACCGAATTCTAATGTCGTCCGGTGTTGAGTGTAGAATATTAAGCTACATGAAAAGTAAAGTGAGTGATGTTGATAAACAAAGGTGTTACGGTATTCATTTTCATTTTTTATCGATTCTATTATTTTGGTATGAAAACAGAATAAGCAATAAGAATCGCCGACGTCATTCCTCCCACGGCATTTTCGTTTTAATCGTTTTCGCAAGGACTGCGTGGATACGAGCTCACGTCAAAAGAAAGAGCAAAGGGGCAGAGAAGAATTGACTTTTTACGTAATAAATAGATGAATATCGTAATGTATAATGAGGATAAATACTTTTGGTCATGATCCATTCTATGACTGCCACGTCTGCCTCACATGTAAGGAACATCAGTCGTGTTAATGTTCAAATTTTCAAATCAATATGTTCAACAATAGCTATCGTAATTACTGGAAAAACAATTAGAACACACCAACGAACGTTACTACTAAGGTACAACGTTATAACTATTTAAGCGTTATGACTAAAAAAGGCACACTCATTACATTACTTACTCATGTGGGAGACTTTGTCGTTTTTACAATTGTGCGGAAATATTAAAGTTTTGGAAAAAGTAGTGCTTGAAATGTACAAATTTTGCACACTACTCAATTTAGGCGGTCGTACTAAAGGTTGTTCTACAATTTCTATTTTCAGCTGTCACCCTGCAATTCGTTAGTCACAGCTTCCTCGATTATCATGATCCCACAATTGGTAAGAAAAACGTTGTCTCCGTTTCAATGCCTTTATTAAGTACGATCATTTCGCAGAGGACTCATATCAACAACAAGCTGTTATAGATGGAGAAGCAGCACTTCTAGACATTTTGGATACAGCCGGGCAAGTGGAGTTCACCGCCATGCGTGATCAGTACATGCGTTGTGGCGAAGGTTTTATAATTTGCTATTCGGTTACCGACCGCCATAGTTTTCAAGAGGCATCCGAGTATCGAAAGTTAATAGCTCGTGTTCGATTGACAGAGGACATTCCATTAGTATTGATAGCCAACAAATTGGACTTACAGTCACAGCGAAAAGTAATGTTTCCGCTTGATTTACCATTCGATGGAGGGGTATGCTCATAACAAAATTTTTCCAGGTAACGACAGAGGAAGGTAAAAATCTTGCTTCTCAACTTGGATGTCCGTTTTATGAAACCAGTGCGGCTCTACGACATTATATTGACGATGCATTCTACACACTTATCAGGGAAATTCGACGAAAGGAGGCCCAACGGGTAAGTCTTTGACGATATCAGTTTCGATCCAGCCCGCAATTCATTTTAATTAATTTTAGGCATTAAGCAACGGTTCCAGCTCTGAAAAATTCACACTAGGCGACGGAGTCGCTGGGTGGCGTATTCGCTCAATATTTGCTCTGGTTTTCAAAAGACGACGACACAGTAATTGAAGATTAATATTCACAGTATATAGATGGCAAGTAAAAACAGTAGTATAGATTGGCATGCAGCTCGAACGGCAGAAGGTGATGCGAGCTGCACGTCATCCGAAAGCTTTAAATTTATTTTTGTTGTGGCAATGTTTTTTAATGTTGACTCTCTAGCCAAATATTTTGTTTTTGGAAGAGTTGTCTCTTTTAGTCACCAGTGATTTATCCAGAGATAGGTTTTGAGTGTAACACGTCTTCTGTGTGGAGTTTTTTTTTTCAATAAAAAGAAACATTTTCTGTGTGAACAATGCAACTTAGCTAAGTTTAGATTCAAAACTTTTTCATAGTTCAATTAATAGGTTGTCTTAATGTTTCCAACGCCTACGGTTGCAGAAAATGTCAGAAGCAAAGTAAACTTGCAACGTTACATTTTTTTTTCGTAGGAAATCAGAAAGTATAAATCGTCTGGAACTAGCTTCATCTACTTAAATTTTCTATGCCCAAGCTCTAATATTTGTCGAGTTCTACTTACAGTTGTAGTCGTGTAAACTGATACTATTATTGAATCAATTGAACTAGTCAAATAAAATGTTACAGCGGACCACCTCCTTGCATTCAATTAATATAGTTTTTGATATCCTGCAATACTGCCGAAATATTCAAATATGGAAATGGAGCTACTTAGTAATTCATTACTACATGCAAAAGTCATCCGAAGATTCACTAATAATTATGTTTCATTCTAATAATCAGAAAAGTGAACAAAATTGAAATTTATTCCGCAATTTCTACTATTTTCCATTTAAAGATATCGTTTCATTCAATCAACCTTAAAGCCTCGTACTCAGCAAGTCGCTGTAAATAAACCAAAGAGCTTAAATAACAGATTTTTCAAAGAAACACCTACACCAAAGCTTTTTTTTTCGCCAAAGATTATTTCCTCCAAATCCACACAGTTAGTGGTGAATTCGTTGAGCTTTTCTCTCTTTTGTTCTTGCATGTTAGTTCGCTTTTTTCTTGATTTTGTATGGAAATGAAGACAAAAATTGATAAAACTTTCTTAAGAAAGTCGTTTTCTTCAATTTTTTGGACCTAAATGTTTAAAAACGAATTCACATATAAGAACGAAAGAAAGAAAAGCTCCACGAATTCGCCACTGCATGGTTTGGAAAACTTTTAGCAAATTCCAAGGAATTGAACGGAAATTTTTTGTCCCGAAAATACAGCTAAGGTCAACCAAATTCATATCGAACTTTACATGAGTGTAACGTTACTCGTATTCGTGTGATAGTATTAAAACCGCATAAACACGTTTGAGTTATTTGTGTGTATGAATAGACCAGCTGGTGAAGTTCGATATAGATTTAGGTGATATTACTTGCACGCTTTGTCTTATTCACTCGAGAAAATCAATGAGAATTTATTTTCTCAGACTGACTTATTCCACTGGATTTGGTTAAATGACTTGAACCAGTAAAAATTCATCGATAAAAATGAAACACTGAAAACCGCTAACACTCAATTTCTTATCGTTACACACCATATTAAGATTTAGATACAATTGATGTGTTGCCAAATATTGTTTGTATTTTTTATAATTATACAATAAATAATAATTAAAATTAAGTTTATAAAAAAAAATGAAGAAGACGAAGATGAAGAGGAAGAAAAATACAAATGACAGTGAAAGTTTTGTAGTTTTAGATGAACTTTGTTGATGTATTTTAGATGCATTCGATAAGTTAAAAAAGATTTTTTTATGAAATATTGGATTGAATTGAAAATTATTATGTTACATAATATATGTAAATATATATAAAAGCTGTCATTAATATATATACAATAATATATTATGATGATGATGATGATGATGATGATGAATCAATAAATGAAATAAAATATTATATTCGAGTAAATAAATAATGTAACCAAATTCCAAACATCAAATGTTTCAAGATAAGTAAAGTTAAATGTTAAATGAATAGAAATAGTAAAGAATTAAATGGAAGATTTGTTTCTGTTACATTTTGTTTTTTGGACATAATAAAACTAGAGAGACCAAATAATTTTAAAAACAAAAAACCAACAAAATTTTGAAACATCGCGCATTCAATGCATTATACATCAAATATGAAAAAAAGCTTATTTTTTTATAAAAATAATATTTAAATTTAGAAGAGTTTGAAATTGAAACAAAACAAACAAAACGATCAGAGTAAAATAAGATTTTTCTTTTATTGTTTTCCATACGTTTAGAACCATCAACAAAAATTAGTAAAAATGAAGACACAACTAATAGCAAATCAAACATAAACAATAAAAAGCAATATATTATAATAAATTCCAAACAAATAAATAGATAAACACACAACCAACTAAAATTAAATAAAACCCCAACCAATAAAATAAAGAGAAATGATCCTAACAAACGAATAATTTTAAGGATAAGAAACAACAACAACCAAATAAAACTTATAAACGAACTTATACACAATCAAAAAAAAACAACCAATTGCAATCTTTTCATAGTATTCTGTTTTTACACTTGAATTTTTATTTTTACTAATTTGCTTGTTCTGGAGCAGCTAATTTCATCTGTGATTTATATTTTGTTTTTATTTTTTACACAATTTTTATTTTGTATATTTATGATAGAAAAAAGACGATCGTTTAGAGAAAATTATTTATTTATTGATATTATAACTACTATCTACAGAAACTGTTGTTATTAATTTAATTATCATTGCATAATGTCTATTTCAATGTTTCAAAAAAAAAAAAACAAATACATGTTTGTACTATCAAGCAGCTAATGGTTTGTTTTCATTATTGAAGGGAGTTAACTGTTCGCTGACCTTTTGCGATTCGAAACAGAAACTGAAGTTTCTTAAATTACTAACTATATTGTCAGCTTATTATTCGGAATTTTTTGGGGAAGAATTGCGAGTGGTGCAAACCGTACAAACACCGCTCTCACTTTGTTTCATAAAGAAAATATTGCCAAAAAAAAATCGTTGCAGAAACTTGCGCATGATTTCTCTAGGAATTTCGACTGATCAAAAAGAAGATACTGTTCGAAGGATGATTTTAAGATGACACTTACCTGAAAATGACTACTTTTTCTTTGCCCTTACTTACTTCATTCATAGACTTGAGCAAGTTACACACGGCTACGGCTTTGTCATCTGTTATCGACAACGCCGATCAAAATAAACTATGACTTTTGGTTCTGGTCTAATGAAGAGACAGGTTTCGTTTTAAAATCATCGATAATAATATTAGTACCATCCTGCCGTCTCTAATAAAACTAGTAGCTAAGCATGGTACTGTTGCATCATGAACATGAAATAAATAAATAAAAATTAGTGGAAGGGCCTAGCAGGGTTAGCATTTTAAAATTGCGCCCAAAGGAACTAAAGCTCATGATACATCATTCGAAAGGTCTTGGCCTAGAACTACTTTTAGTGGAGTATCAAACTCCAAAATGGAGTTATAGTGGAGTTATTGACGAAAATGTGAATTTTGTTTTCATTTATTTCTGTCTGGTGTGTTGACGTAAAAATATGTAAAAATTCTCAAAAAATGTCTGTATGGAGGAACATCTGCATTTTTTTCAGATTTTTTGGACACCTGTTTAAGGGAAAAAATTCAGAGAAAAATTCGGCGATTTTTTTTTCATACGTTGGAGGTACAGAACTACCTCGGCATTTTGACCATTGATTGGTCTTATGGACTGGACATGTATATTACAATGTATTACATAATATTTTCAGATTTAAAAAAATGGTAGATTTTTCAAAACAATTTTTGAATGAATTTCTTCACCCCTAAGTAGGGGTCCAAAAATTCTGAAAAAAAATCACAGATGTTACTCTCCATACAGACATTTTTTGAGATTTTTTTCAGAATTTTCAGTTACAGTCATCGATAGATATAAATTACAGACAAAACTCACCCTCATGCCCAAAAACTCTCCCCAAGCGTGCTTTTTAGGGTTGATACTCTACCAAAAACATATGTATTCCAGTCAAGTTTCCGATCATAACCGTTAATAATCTGTAATTAGCAATTATCTGGAATTTGATTTTTGGGTCATGTTAGGGGTGTAAAACCTGTGGAAAATGCGTCCGCGATAAGCTTTAGTTCCTTTGGGGGCACTTCTTACATGCTAACCCTGCTAGGCGCATTAGCTCTTTCTTACTCGCATTCCACTCTTTAATTTGGTTTGCCGATTCATTCATAGAGTTAGCAAATAGCCCTACTGTGACTTCCTTGAATTCATAAGCCGTTCTGTGCTTTCATTACACAATTGTATTTGATAATGATGGATTATTACAATTGAAATGCAGGAAACTTTGGTGAACTGCCCGCAAAATCGAATAGCATGTATATCACTCCAGCTAATCCTTCGAATAGTGAGAGTGGTCGATCAGGTGTTGCTGTGCTAGCTGTTCCATAATCAAAGCACCATTGAACAAATATGAAAGCCTGTTCCAAATATTTTTCGTCCTGTTGACATATTAACATGTTAGTTGACTCGACTAAGAATTTTACAATCGCTAACTCACTTTCGTCTGTTCATAAATAGCCATAAAAGCGTACGCATTACCAGCTACTCCATGACACAAACTATAACTTTTCTTCAGCACTCCCCTCTTCCAAATAACATCAGCCGACTGAATCGCGGCATTTAGATATTGGTTGTCACCAAATAACTGAAAATTATTACCAAAATAATTAATTTTCCTGCAGAAGTGAATACACAACTACTTTGTAAGCTTCCAGGAACATATATATGGCACCAGGAGCTCCATGACACCAATGAACCAATTTATCATCTTTTGGACCCTAGTGATGATCTCAAATTTCCGGAAGAAAAACATTGACCTAGGAGCCAATCTACAGTCTTTCGAACATATGTAATCTGTGCTGAATCCAGAAATGAGTGAGCCTGGGGTAATACACAAGTTATACGTAAAAATTCAGTCAGAATGTATTTATCAACAAAAAAACCTTCAGGAGAATGTACATAATTCCAGATATTCCATGAGCTGCCACCAAGATAGCATTTGTCATGCCCTTCATAGTACAGCACTCCATCGGAATCGGTTCTGTCCGTTCTTCCTTCATCTATCAAACGGTCAACAACCTAAATGAGTGGTCGACAAATTGTCCGTCAAATACATCTTCTTGAGTGCCTGTTAATAGGAAAATTACCCTTTTTGTGATAGTATCGTCGTTATACTGAGAAACCAATTTTCTCACTAGTAAGAGGGAGTAAAGGTAACCAGCTCTTCCATATAGGATTTCATTACAGATTGGAGTACTACCGTCTTTTTCGAAAACCATGTTTCCAAGTTCCAAGAGCCTATCATTAATGAAATATGAAATTGTGACATTTTATCTTCTCAACAAACGATTATACTTCTTCCAATAAAATTTTGCTTTTTCTGTTTCATTAGCTTCGTGATAAATAATTACTGCCATGGATAAAGGACCTGCATCACCAGCTAAGAATGACATTCGTTTTCGTTTCAATTTTGGTAAAATTCTTTCAATTCGTGCCAGTGATTCCTAGTAAAGAATAAATGAAATATCGAACCACCAATAAAAACACAATTTATTTATGGGAACATTACTTGTTGTTTTTCCAATCTCTTTTCCATAAATCGTTTCGCTTCCACTTGGTTGACAGAGTCCGAATCTTGACTCAAGTTCAAGCTAGCAATCAGCCAATATAGTGCAACAACACCAGTCGTTCCGGTGTAAACAGAGTAGTCAGATCCATAGTCAATTGAACATTCCAATTTTATCAGATCCTTTTCAAATCGTTTGAGCAATTTGTTTGCTTCGGTTAATATATTAGTTTTAGTAGGAAGCGTTAAAACCTTGAGACAACTTTATGAATAGTGAAATTTCTATAAAAATAAATGCAAAATGTACCTTAGATAGGTCGGGAATGTGAAGATACTGATTGGTGTAATATCTATCTGTATTAACTCTTTCCTTCGATTCGTCCGTCATTACGAAAACGTTTAATTTTTGATAACAATTTAATTTGTTTGGTGCTATATCAGAAAAATAAATATGTCAATGATTGAATTTACAACGCTTTTTGTTCTATCAACGCACTCCAAGCAAAAGTGATCTCTCAAAATTCGACTATACAGCTGCCAAATACAGTACTATGTTGTATGGAATTGTTTTTTAAAGTGTTTTATAATTGATGACACACTGTCCAGTTTCAGTACCCTATTAAGAGTACCACTCATGCTTGAAGTGCGTTGGTTCTATTGATTTTTCACCAGATTTTTATATTGTATCACGGTTTGTAGTCGAGATTGAGATTTTTAACATGTTAGAAATGTTGAGAAATGCGAAAATTGGTAGAAGCTAACTTCTCAATCAAGAATATTGAATAACTGTTTGAAAGTAAATTTTTTTCACTCACCAAAAATCTCTTGTAACGTCGATTTTTCAGGTCTTTCCTAAATGCGTCCAACTCGTCCATTTCATCTTCACTTTCCATGTCAATCAACTCGTTATTCGAAGAACCATCCTTTTGCACATTATAATTTTTTGCGTTGACCAGATCATTATAAAGGTTTTGTTGAGTGTGACTTCCATTCTTATCAATCGTCGTTCATTTTCGTTCTGACGTTGCTCGCACTTTTCTAGAAGCTTCATCAGCCGATCCACTCTGGGGCTTGAGTTGTCAGATCTTGACGCAATATTGCTTGATTGCGGCTGATTTTCACGTAACTGGCATCGGCTCGCTGAAGATGGTTGGTTTGAGTGTTCGATAATTTCCAGTGAAGAACTTGATCGGGAGCGGGGTGACGAGTATTTTGTATGCTTTCTTGAATTTGAACGTCCATCTTCGGGCACCACTGATGTTGTCAGTTGATCGATTGTACATTTAAGTTCAGACTTTCAGCTCCCAATTGTTTCTTGGAATTCTCTCGTAAATTGGTTTGTCGTGATCGAGCACTCTGTGAACACGATCGGTAATTCTCAGAACGTGATCGGGAACTCCCAGAACGCGATCGAAAGCTCTCAGAACGTGATCGAGAACTCCCAGAACGCGATCGAGCTCCCCCAGAACGCGATCGAGATTCCCTAGAACGCGATCGAGATACCCCAGAACGTGATCGAGATGCCACAGAACGCGATCGAGGTCGCACAGAACGCGATTGAGAACCCCCTGATCGTGATCGAAAACTCCCAGATCGTGATAGAGAACTCCCAGATCGTGATAGAGAACTCCCAGATCGTGATAGAGAACTCCCAGATCGTGAAATAGAACTCTCGGGGGTTTTATTCCGCGAACAAGCAACTTTAGAGCCCTGCAAGCTGCGACTCTGCGAATTTGATGTGCTGGATTCCGAATGGTCAGTAGAGCCAGAATTGCCGACCACTTTTTCGACTGAAGTTTTTGTATCAGTTCGACCCTTTGATTTAGTAGGCAGTTTCTGTTGTTTCGACTGTTTCGATGAACTTTTTTCTCTGACTGTTGACAAACTATGAGCCGCTCCTCCGTCTTCATCATCTTCATGAAGGTCATTAATATCAGAAGCATTCGTTAGCTCAGATCGAGTACTGTTCGACTCGCTGATATTTTTATCCCCTGCATTATCTTTCGCAGCTGATTTAGTAAAAAGATTTTCGAAGCTTTTATTGCCTTGCAACGCCAACACAGGATGTTTACGACGATAACCATCAGCTTTAATTCGATCTTCTGCACTGCTTGTATTATATTTCTGTGAACACTTGTCTCGGACGACCTTGTATTGTATGCGGATGCATAACTCGCTGAAAATTCAGCATGTTTATATCGGAATTTGACAAATTTGAATAATATGACTTACCGTGCCCCCCACTTACAACTTTGCACTCGTAAATATTCCAGTCATCATCCGGTCGTGCACAATTTACTGCAGATATCATCAGACTTTTAGATGTTGTTTTAGGAGGCCAATAGCAAAATGTTTTGGTATCGTCTGTAAACCACGAATCTGGAACAGCCTCGAAGACGCGGTCATAGTTCTCTTCTTCTACAAACTATCACTGAAAACGCATTAGGGGCCGTTCATAAATTACGTAACGCAAATACCCGGGGGGGGGGTGTTGACCTGGCGTTACGGTCCATACATTTTTTTTAAAGTTCCATACATTTTAGCGTTACAGACCCGGGGGGGGGGTCTGAAAATTATCAATTTTTGCGTTACGTAATTTATGAACGGCCCCTTAACTATGTACCGTCCATGCTTCTTATTTGTTTGTTGTTTTGCCATTTTCGGAATTGGTAATAAAATGAAAACTTAAATACCGAATGTATCGATCGAAGATATTTTTTTATGGTGTTTACAACGTTGGTATGTACAATGACTTAAACATTGAAAGTTTACTACGATGATTCAACAAACTATTTCAAAAATCAGTCAAAGTTTGGCAGTGTTTTTCGGTAAACATTAGTTATTTACATAACAAGTGATAAAAAGTTGCAAATTAGAGTTTTCGTTGAAATTTTGTTGATCCGAGGCGAAGCCGAGGTCAATAAACACACGAAAACGAGACTTTTCAATTTTTATCCTGAGTTATGTAATGGATTTTACATGCTTTTGAAAACTAAACCAAATTTCTTGTTTTCCACTAATAAGCCACTTGGGAAAACAAAAGCATATGTTAGTATGGTGTGGCTGTTTTAAAAATTTCCGTATAAACATGTGCAATAAAAAACGGCTTTGTCAAGTAGCGCCACCGTGCATTTAGGCAGTAAATTTTATTTCTACAACACGACCATACCCTCCTAATATAAACTTCCTGGTGCTCTCAACTTTCTAAATTTTTTTTTTTTAGGTTTTCGGTAAACCTATTTATTGTGTAAACGTATTAGCTCAATTCCCGTCAGAATTTAACGGAGCTGGATAACTTGTACAATTCGGTTAAATTTATCGATCGTTAAATTTATTGTAGCTCCAACACTACTTTTTGATCGGATAAATTTGAATTACAATTGTTAAATTTAGTAGCGCTGACAAGAATTGGGCTAATAATTTCTTATGCTATGCACCGGTTTAGTTGCTTCCATATCATCATGTTGGATATATAAAAATAGAGTTGCAATCGATCTACTGTGCGATCAGTATAAATATGATATGCATGCATGTCTATAGTTACACACACGGTCTATACATACGTACATGCATATCATAGTTATACTGATCGCAAATTTGATCGATTGTTCTGAAAATTATGAACTAATGAGGTATTTCAGTTGAGATTATTATAGGTGCATTTGATAAGGACCAAAACGTTTACACTTTGCGTAGAGATAAATTGGTTTGTAACTCCTAATTTTTTTTCGGGAATGCTAAGGAGGGAGCTCTTCTACCTTATAGTCTTTTCAAGAAAATCTCCCTCCTTAACGCACTGAAAAAAAAGTTGTTTTAAGAGATACGAATTAATTTATCTGTACCCAAAATGTAAACGATCGATGATTTTTTATGTGCTAAAATGTGATTAGAATCCAATGCTGAAAAATAAATTGTTATTTTTTGGTCTTTACAAAGCTTCGGTCTTTATAAACAAAACTATCTTCAATATAAAATAATCTGAGGCGCAGTTATTAAATGTAATTGATACTGGAATCGATATTACAAATTTGATTTTCTATGAGTCTTTTAACTTTGCAAATCTGGTTTAAAACACGTTGAAGTTAATTGCGGCTTGTCAACTTTCGGCACCCTGGGCTTTACTTAAATCGTCGAGGAATGCCTCCAAATCAATTTCTAAAAATCTAGAATTCCGTTTTGGATTTTTAGAAATTTATTTGGAGGCATTCCTCGACGATTTAAGTAAAGTCCAGGGTGCCAAAAGTTGTCAAGCCGCACATAACTTCAACGTGGGCCAGGTTATGGTCTCATATATCGCACAGATGTAAGGGACCATAACCTGGCCTTAAGAACGATTATTCAATTAAGGATTAAAAATTTAAAAGAATGTTTTAGTTTAGATGCTGTTGAAATTCGGACATAATTCATTTTCAAGGGTAAAAATTGTTTGTACTCGCCTATGCTATTTCATAATGTAAAATAAATCATTCTAATTTTTGAAAATTAAAATAATTCCGACTTAGAAATTAGTGCGCAAATTGTGCACACATACAATATCATGTGTACAATATGTTTAGTTTTTGCGTACAAAATGTGCACAATTTCTATTGGCGCTTAAACAATGTGTATACTTCTGACAAAAACTTTGCACACAATCTGTATATTATGCGCGTACCGATTGGCAATAGGGACTATGCTTTTTTAAAAATGTTAAACCTTTTACAAACGGGAAGTAGATATCCAAATAAACGCCAAACGGTCACACACGAAACAATTTTCATCATTCTCTCAGAAGTAGGTCTTCAGTTTTGGATTCTTGCAAACCTGAACACTGAAATTTATACAATTAATCGGCGTCGTCTTCATTCGCAAAAATTCACACAATCGATTGAGTCCATTGTCCAATTGATATTTTTATCTTCTTCAAGATGTATAAAATGGTATAAATTTCACGTGAAAATGGAGGCTGGTCGCTACATTTAGGGAAATCAAAATGTGGTTTCTTTAGGGAAGTTGTGTCATATTAAATACGAAACAATAATTTAAAAAGAAATTTTTATTTTAAAATTCGTTTGTAGAAGTTATCTTTAAACTTAAATTTAAATTCTACAGTCCCTAAACTTTAAAAATATTTGATTTCAGTATATTTAGCTAATCCTTCTGTCACATCTTTTGACAGCTTTTTACGTTTTAGTACGTTTTCTCTCCCAGCAGCAAAAACCCTATCCCAGTACAAAAAGTATATCGAATGCCGCAAATGCATTTAAAAACGAACATTCGTTGAAATACTTTTTTATCACACCAAATCTTTATCATTTTATACAAATATGTTCATCTTTATAATAACACAACATCGGTGATTTGCATGCAATTTAAAACAAAACCAAATCAATTGTTCATGTGTTACATTTACATTATGGAAGAGGAATGTCTTATTCTTTATCCAAATTTGTGCACAGCTAACTGTGTTTTTCTTTCTTTGTTTAACAAGTGTAACTTTCTGCAATAAGTCACTAAATAAACATTTCGATAAACTACAAAATAATTCAAAAATATTGTATTGTGGCTTGCCTACGTCTACGATATGCAAATTTATTAAATTTTTGTGGACGAAAGAGCGACGCAATCTCAATAAACTAAACAGACATCTGAAACAAATTATGATCGGATCTACTACCCTCTCGTTTTCATACGTTTTGTTCATTATTTCATTATTGTTCCTTGACATTAAGAGATTTTTTTTTTTTTCATTGTGCAAAAGTCAACCGACAAGAGGACAGCGAATTATAAAACTTGTTCTTCAATTTGTAAATTTTAATTTAATTTTTGTGCTTTATTGTGACTTTGATATCAATTTCTATCAGTATTTTCGAAATTAGTTCAGCTAAATGCAAAGGAGTTGCGTGTTCAAATGTTGGATTTGTTGTATTAAATCAGTAAAAATGTTTTCTGTTTTGATCGTCTACAATCATTGTTTGGAATATTCTGTTTCGAATAGTTAACAATATTATTAACCAAGATGGCTCAGTATGTTTCTCAATTCGTCGGTCCGAAAATCAATAAATTGAAACAACTTTAAACATTTTGTGACCTTAACGCCATAATATCAGCTGTGGCTCAAAATATAAATACAAAAATCAAATTAGAATTTCTTACGTGTAGTCGAATTGACTTCAGACATAATTTTGTCATTTCGCTTGCACGTAAGGTGCGAGTTTTTTTAAAAGGAATTTTAACGTGATCTTATGTGTTTAAAGATTGAATTAATAGCTGATGTGTTATGTGACAATAAAGTCACGAAGCGTCGGAAAATGTTTCAATTTTGGATATTTTTGATCGACAAATCGAGAGACATGAAACCTCTAAAATGTGCAATAACTATTCGGTATAAGTATTACCGCTGTGCATTTTATATGTGATTATGATGGCCAATAATATTGATGATGTCTCTAATATCTGCAAGTTCGAACAAAAACGCCTTTACGTTGCAGTTTGTAAATGGATGAATTCCCTAAGATGAAACAACACGCCTTTACGTTTCTCTTCGTAAATGGAATTGTACAAACGCCTTTATGTTACATTTCGTATAAGGATGAATTCCCAAGGATTGTACAAAAATACTTTACAGTAAAGGCTTTACGTTACATTTCGTAAAAGGATAAATTACTAATTGATAAGATTAACAATAAACAGATTATCATTAAGAAAAAAAAATTAACAAAAATGTTTGTTAAATCCTAGCGATTTTTTGATTTTGATTTTTTGGTGAGATTTGGTGACATCACAAAAATTCGCATCACAAAGATCCGCACTGACTTAAAACACCTCTTTGTCTTATTTTGTCATAAATTGTTCACTCCTTTTATTTGATTGCAAAGAAATTTTCAGAACAAACAGAAAGATGCTTTAAAGAGGAGGTATTTCTTGTCTACCTCTTGAATAAAATTTAAACTCATGTGAATACGGCCGCAAAGCTCACAGTAGTTGAAATTTTCTAGATTAAAAGACTTTTTTAGCAAATAAATCTACTGAATTGACCCGATTTGCTCATCAATAAGGTATGCAACTAGTGTGTTTACGGCCCTCGCTTCGCTCTGGCCGCAAAGTTCACACTCGTTGATTTTTTTTCTAGCATAGACAGCAAGAAATCACTCATAGAAGTCTTTTCAGAACAAATCAATAGATTATTGATCCATCATTTTCCATTAACGTTAACTTCGTTAGTAATTTCAGTTCTGTCGAAATTACTCCGTATGATAAGGAGACAGAGCCATCACAAATTTCATTCTTAGTCGAATAATTTTTTTTGTTGAGGATTATTCAAGCTATCGAGCAACAAGCAAGTCGAACTTTGATGTGAGACAAAATATTGCGTTGCGTGTTTCTGTCTTTTTTACCTATGCATAAAAAATGCATATAAATCGACGACATATTTTCATGGTCGGCAATTTTGTCAATTTTAATTTTGTTTACGAGATCCCAAAATTGTTTCTTCCCCGAAGTAATCCATGAATCGTCTGTATTCAATTCTATTTGCATTCAATGCAACACTTTCAAAATGGATCTTATCGATATAATTTTAACATTTAATGAATTTTGTAGGCGGATTAGCTCAAAAAAGACAATTTTTCTTTTAAATAATTGCGCCAAATATATTTCGTCTTTAGTTCAAACATTAAAAAAAAGTCAAAAATGTAAAAACAACTGATTTTGTCATGCAAAAATATAGATAAAAATTGACAAAATTGCCGACCACGAAAATATGTCGTCGATTTATATGCATTTTTTATGCATAGGTAAAAAAGACAGAAACACGCAACGCAATATTTGTCTTACAAGCAAGTCGAACTTTGATGTGAGACAAAATATTGCGTTGCGTGTTTCTGTTTTTTTTTACCTATGCATAAAAAATGCATGTAAATCGACGACATATTTTCATGGTCGGCAATTTTGTCAATTTTAATTTTGTTTACGAGATCCCAAAATTGTTTCTTCCCCCGAAGTAATCCATGAATCGTCTGTATTCAATTCTATTTGCATTCAATGCAACACTTTCAAAATGGATCTTATCGATATAATTTTAACATTTAATGAATTTTGTAGGCGGATTAGCTCAAAAAAGACAATTTTTCTTTTAAATAATTGCGCCAATATATTTCGTCTTTAGTTCAAACATTTAAAAAAAAGTCAAAAATGTAAAAACAACTGATTTTGTCATGCAAAAAATATAGATAAAAATTGACAAAATTGCCAACCACGAAAATATGTCGTCGATTTATATGCATTTTTTATGCATAGGTAAAAAAGACAGAAACACGCAACGCAATATTTGTCTTACAAGCAAGTCGAACTTTGATGTGAGACAAAATATTGCGTTGCGTGTTTCTGTCTTTTTTACCTATGCATAAAAAATGCATGTAAATCGACGACATATTTTCATGGTCGGCAATTTTGTCAATTTTAATTTTGTTTACGAGATCCCAAAATTGTTTCTTCCCCCGAAGTAATCCATGAATCGTCTGTATTCAATTCTATTTGCATTCAATGCAACACTTTCAAAATGGATCTTATCGATATAATTTTAACATTTAATGAATTTTGTAGGCGGATTAGCTCAAAAAAGACAATTTTTCTTTTAAATAATTGCGCCAATATATTTCGTCTTTAGTTCAAACATTTAAAAAAAAGTCAAAAATGTAAAAACAACTGATTTTGTCATGCAAAAATATAGATAAAAATTGACAAAATTGCCGACCACGAAAATATGTCGTCGATTTATATGCATTTTTTATGCATAGGTAAAAAAGACAGAAACACGCAACGCAATATTTGTCTTACAAGCAAGTCGAACTTTGATGTGAGACAAAATATTGCGTTGCGTGTTTCTGTCTTTTTTACCTATGCATAAAAAATGCATATAAATCGACGACATATTTTCATGGTCGGCAATTTTGTCAATTTTAATTTTGTTTACGAGATCCCAAAATTGTTTCTTCCCCGAAGTAATCCATGAATCGTCTGTATTCAATTCTATTTGCATTCAATGCAACACTTTCAAAATGGATCTTATCGATATAATTTTAACATTTAATGAATTTTGTAGGCGGATTAGCTCAAAAAAGACAATTTTTCTTTTAAATAATTGCGCCAATATATTTCGTCTTTAGTTCAAACATTTAAAAAAAGTCAAAAATGTAAAAACAACTGATTTTGTCATGCAAAAATATAGATAAAAATTGACAAAATTGCCGACCACGAAAATATGTCGTCGATTTATATGCATTTTTTATGCATAGGTAAAAAAGACAGAAACACGCAACGCAATATTTGTCTTACAAGCAAGTCGAACTTTGAT
Source organism: Bradysia coprophila (assembly GCF_014529535.1). Taxonomy (NCBI): domain Eukaryota; kingdom Metazoa; phylum Arthropoda; class Insecta; order Diptera; family Sciaridae; genus Bradysia; species Bradysia coprophila. Next base: position 3,952 of record NW_023503992.1, on the reverse strand, counting down.
GTGAGACAAAATATTGCGTTGCCTGTTTCTGTCTTTTTTACCTATGCATAAAAATAGTCATTTGTGTACCTGTTTTGGACGATTGATTTTAGGCAATTTCGCGGATTGTAGACCGAACGAAGTGAGGTCTACAAGCGAAAGTGCCTTAAATCAACCGTCCCAAACAGGTGCACATGTGAGTTTTCATGCAGAGGGCCGGAAACCCGAGAAAATTCGAAAAATTGCCCTCATTTTCGGCCCCGAAGCATGAAAATGCATATAAATCGACGACATATTTTCATGGTCGGCAATTTTGTCAATTTTAATTTTGTTTACGAGATCCCAAAATTGTTTCTTCCCCGAAGTAATCCATGAATCGTCTGTATTCAATTCTATTTGCATTCAATGCAACACTTTCAAAATGGATCTTATCGATATAATTTTAACATTTAATGAATTTTGTAGGCGGATTAGCTCAAAAAAGACAATTTTTCTTTTAAATAATTGCGCCAATATATTTCGTCTTTAGTTCAAACATTTAAAAAAAAGTCAAAAATGTAAAAACAACTGATTTTGTCATGCAAAAATATAGATAAAAATTGACAAAATTGCCGACCACGAAAGTATGTCGTCGATTTATATGCATTTTTTATGCATAGGTAAAAAAGACAGAAACACGCAACGCAATATTTGTCTTACAAGCAAGTCGAACTTTGATGTGAGACAAAATATTGCGTTGCGTGTTTCTGTCTTTTTTACCTATGCATAAAAAATGCATATAAATCGACGACATATTTTCATGGTCGGCAATTTTGTCAATTTTAATTTTGTTTACGAGATCCCAAAATTGTTTCTTCCCCCGAAGTAATCCATGAATCGTCTGTATTCAATTCTATTTGCATTCAATGCAACACTTTCAAAATGGATCTTATCGATATAATTTTAACATTTAATGAATTTTGTAGGCGGATTAGCTCAAAAAAGACAATTTTTCTTTTAAATAATTGCGCCAATATATTTCGTCTTTAGTTCAAACATTTAAAAAAAAGTCAAAAATGTAAAAACAACTGATTTTGTCATGCAAAAATATAGATAAAAATTGACAAAATTGCCGACCACGAAAATATGTCGTCGATTTATATGCATTTTTTATGCATAGGTAAAAAAGACAGAAACACGCAACGCAATATTTGTCTTACAAGCAAGTCGAACTTTGATGTGAGACAAAATAATTTGCGTTGGCGTGTTTCTGTCTTTTTTACCTATGCATAAAAATGCATATAAATCGACGACATATTTTTAGTGGTCGTCAATTTGTCAATTTTATCTAATATTTTTCATGAAAAAAATCAGTTGTTTTTACATTTTTGACTTTTTTTTAATGTTTGAAACTAAAGACGAAATATAATATTCTATTTTATTCCCGTGACTGAAAAACGTCAATGGGTCTTACGGATGATCAAACATATCTCTAAAATGTTTGTCTACATCCAAATGTTCACTATGATTGAAAATACATGAATGTATGACAAAAAAATCTAAATAGACAGAAAATGTTTGTCACACCTTTGTTCATTCTTTGATAACACGATAACATCGAGTAATTCTCAATGATTTCCAATTTTTTTTTTATTCCGACGGGGAATTAAAATTCCTGAGGTAAGTTCGAAGATGGGCTAATTGATGTAACCGATGATCTTAAAGATATTCCCAAAAGAATTTTGTCGTCATTGCTTGATAACACGATAACTTGAGCAATCTTCTTCAACTGAGTTCCAAAATTATTTTTTTTTAATTTGACGAGGAAAATTAAATTCTTCTTTAGGTTAAGTTTCGAAGATAGGCTATAACAGACTGGGGAGCTCGGAGATAATTCCTTCGAAAGAATTTTTGTGCTGTCTCTTAGATTAAAGATAACTCGAGTCATTCTTAGTGATTTTCAAAAAACTTTTTTTTATCGAAGAAGGAATTCAACTTCCTCAGTCAAGTTTGAAGATGGGCTATAACGACGCGGGTGATACTTAAAGATATTTCTAAAATAGAGATTTTTGCTGCGTCGGCTTGATTCCACGATAACTTGAATAATCCTAAACGGATTTCCCAAAACCTCTTTTTAATCGACGGGAATTCAATTCCGTCACGTTAAGTTCAAAGATGGCTATAATAGACCGGAGACTCTCTGAGATATTCCCAAGGAATTTTTGGGTCACGTTTGATAACTTGAGTTTTCTAAACAGATTTCAAAAACTTTTTTTAATCGAGAGGAATTAAATTCCTGAGGTTAAGTTTGAGATGCCAAGTAACGGACGAGTCACCTTAGAGCAGGTCTTAGAAGATATTCCCAAAGAATTTTCGTCCTCGTCGGTCGCTTGATAGCAGCGAAATAGCTTTGAAATAATCCTCACAAAAAAAATTATTCGACTAAGAATGAAATTTGTGATGGCTCTGTTCCCTCCTTATCATACGGAGTAATTTCGAACAGAACTGAAATTACTACGAAGTTAACGTTAATGGAAAATGATGGATCAATAATTCATGATTTTGGTTTCTGAAAAGACTTCTATGAGTGATTTCTTGCTGTCCTATGCTAAAAAAAATCAACGAGTGTGAACTTTCGCGGCCAAGAGGAAGCGAGGGCCGTAAACACACTAGTTTGGGCATACGCTTATTGATGAGAAATCGGGTCAAATTCAGTAGATTTATTTGCTAAAAAAGTCTTTTGAATCTAGAAAATTTCAACTCTGTGAGCTTTGCGGCGTATTCACATGAGTTTAAAATTTTATTCAAGAGGTAGACAAGAAATACCTCTCTTTTAAAGCACCTTTCTGTTTTGTTCTGAAAAATTTCTTTGCAATCAAATAAAAGGAGTGAATGCAATCTTATGACAAATAAGACAAAGAGGTGTTTAAGTCCAGTGCGGATCTTTGTGATGGCGAATTTTTTTTGTGAATGTCACCAAATCTCACCAGAAAAATCAAAATCAAAAAATCGCTAGGATTTAACCAACATTTTGTTTAATTTTTTTTTCCTTAATGATAATCAATAGTTTATTGGTTAATCTTATCAATTAAGTAATTATCCTTTTACGAAATGTAACGTAAAGCCTTACTGTGTTTATTTGTCTCCTTGGGAATTCATCCTATACGAAATGTAACATAAAGGCGTTTGTACAATTCCATTTACGAAGAGAAACTAAGGCGTGTTGTTCATCTTAAGGGAATTCTTTACGACGTAGGCGTTTTGTTCGAACTTGCAGATATTAATCTCTTTATTGCCATCATAATCACATATAAATGCACTAGGAATACTTATCGTAGTTATTGCCATTTAGAAGGTTTATGTCTCTCGTTTTGATCAAAATATAAATTGAACATTTTCCGACGCTTCGTGACTTTATTGTCACTCTCAGCTTTTTCAATCTTTACCATATCGTTAAATTCCTTTTAAAAAACTCGCACCTTACGTGCAACGAAATGACAAAATTATAATGTCGAAGTCATTCGACTAACACTAAGAAATTCTAATTTGATTTTTGTATTTATATTTTGAGCCACAGACTTGATATTATGGCGTTGTCACAAAAATGTTTAAAAGTTGTTTCAAAATTTATTGATTTTTCCGGCGACCCGACGAATTGAGAAAATACTGAGCATCTTTGGTTAATAATATTGTTAACTATTCGAAACGAGTTCAATGATTGTAGACGATTCAAACACAAAACATTTTTTAACTGATTTAATACAACAATCCAACATTTGAAACACGCAACTCCTTTGCATTTAGCTTCGAACTAATTTCCCGAAAATACTGATAGAAATTGATATCAAAGTCAGCAATAAAGCACAAAATTAATTAAAATTTACAAATGAAAGAAACAAGTTTTTTAATAATTCGGCTGTCCGTCGTGTGTTGACTTTTGGAATGCCAAATCTGCTTAATGTCAAGGAACAATAATGAAATAATGAACACAACT
>NW_023503991.1:0-20573 GCF_014529535.1 Bradysia coprophila | reverse complement strand
AAACATTTCAGATGACAGATCGATTTGTTGTTGTCATATTTATATCGTTTGTTTATTGTGAAAGTAAAATCGAGTTTAATTTAATTCAACGATTAAAAACCAATTTTTCTGATCAAAAATCCATTCTTACAAGTATTTCTAACAAAGATACCCAAGTGTTAACGTAAATCAATTAGAGGTTTTGACTTTTTCCATAGTGGAGATGTGAAGTCTTTTCTGTTGTGCTCTGATTCAAAGTAAAAAAAGGATTTATGATGACTGACATTGTTACAAGGATGAGTGAACAGAAAAATAATTGGGAATCATCGGTGAGTACATTTCATTTCCCACAAATAGACTATTTAGCTTAATCTCGTAGTGGTTTTACATAGACCAGCGATTGACATTTTTCTACTGAAAAAAAAACCAGTTGACCTTAACAAAACTATTTCACTAGAAACCTCATTACTTAATCGTTTCTGAAGTGAATTTGCATAACAGTCAATTGCCTTCTATTCGATCTAGACTAGCTATCATTCAATTGGAGCCGACTTTGTTCTATCGCTAATTTGCACAAACAAATTTCGACCAATTGAATGTTTTCACTTTTATCCGATTGTACATATACCTATAGCCGTAATTTAATATTATTATTGTATCCATGCTCATACAATACATTCAATATAAACAGTGTGTCCTTGAACAATACAGTTATTTAAAGGTCTTTCAATAAATTTCTTTAAACCAATAAATGGAAACATGTCAAGGAATTTTAATTACTAATTAAGACGCATATCAGATGGCGTAACCATTTCCAATCGGAAAATTTTCGATACGAAGCTAAATTTTTCGTTATATTTGTTTACGAAATGGCGAACGCGGATATGATTTTCTTCGATACAATGAATCAAAATTGAAATATTTCTCTTTGAATGCTGCATTGAATCCTAAAGAAGTCGAACAAATATTAAAATTAGCCACGTAAATCCATTCGTTTTTAAATGTGTAGACAGTGACACTGTCACAGTGTAAAGACCCGTAGGAACCGGATTCTCTTAACGAAACTTTCTCTGCAAACCATGCCGAGTATGTTTACGCAGGGTTTTGATTAGAAGATAGTTGCGCAAAAGTAAGATGCACTCGTTTTTCTAAAATTATCAAAGCGGATCAATTGAAATATTGTGCGTCCGTCATCCTTATGAGCAATTCACTTACTGTACGGACCAATTGTCGTTTAAACTGTTTGTCGTTTAAGTTTTCATGGCTTTGATGCTTAACCGTTTTTAAATACATTTCAATTTTTTACATTCAATTGGTTATCATCATATATTATAACCCTCTTAGACCTATTACTTCATTTGTTTATTGCATTTTACTACCCAGTTCATTGCTGGAATCACTGTACCTTGATATGTGATCTACTTCTTCATTGGTTTTAACAAGTGCTAGCCAAATCTCTTAATTAATTTTTGTCGTTCCTATCGACGGAAGATGCCTATGAGGTTTTTATAATGCCTTTATACTTTTTTCATCGACTCGTTACGGCGCAATAAACTATACGTAAAGTTTACGAACTTACCCACATCATCAAAACAAATTTTCGATTGCACCATTTAAATCATCTCTTAACATCATTCAATAAAATATTTCTAGCAAAACTATTCCCCATCCATTTTAGTGCCTCTCTCGAACAACACCATACGGGCGGTCACATAAACCAACCAAACATAATATAAAGCATACTATACGTCTCTATCTATTCACATACTCAAGATTATGCAGCATTTTCAAGCTTTATTATGTTGGCTGTTGGCTATAAAAGCATCCAGTATTCCATCATTGAAATGGGCTTTATTGTCAGTGTGTGTTGTTATATTATATATGGTGTGTTGTATTTGCTGTGGAATTGTTGAAGAGATCCTTGACCTCAACTCGATGTATAGTAGATTCCCACAAGAAGAATGCGCGAACTCGTTATTTCTCTTGGTTGTTATATGAAAATGTTTTCAGTTCTATGAACAACGCGGCTAAACGATTTTTTTATATTCTTTCCAAATTGATTGTTGTTGTTATTGTTGTGGCTTCCTTTAAACCGTACAAGATGATACAAACAAAACAACACGTGAATAATACTTTCGAGTTTATTCCAATAAAACGAACGGAATGAAGAACTAAATTATCTGTAATATGGTCTTGTATTTGCGAAATACTTCAAGAGACAGATGCATACGAATATCCACTCACATATCAGAGAAGAAGAATGAGCAAGAATTTCAGTATGCTTTTGAGTTTTAGTGAGCTGTATACATGAATTGGTTGAAGAATCTCCTCTGGTTATTTATTATGAAAATATTTATGTAATGAAACAAAGGAGGAAACGATCAGGTGTATGTTTGTGGGTTTATTTACACATTCGCTAAAAGACTACATGTATGGCAGATGTCATTAGTCGTTGTGTCGATTAGTTTGAAATATCTAGCAATTCTCATGTATTGTTAGTAATTCTCAATTGAATACACCACACTTGTGGACATTACCTTCACTTATACTTTTGCAAGTATGTAGAAATTAAATAGATATTGGAGAGCCGGATGACCGTTCAAGTTATCAAGGTTGTTTAAAACGTCGTCGGCATTTGTTTTGTTGAAAAAAAAATTGTAAAGGTGCTTGGACTGGAATTTTATATGTCGCTTAAGTATATATGAATAATGGTGAACTCTGAAGAAGACCTTGAAATATTGCTAAGAAATTCAGATTCAGTTTGAGTTATAAAAATAGCTAATAGACCACGGTAGAGTATTCATAGACCATTCAAATTTTGCAGGACAATCGTTTCGTGTTCCGTTGATTTAATTATTTTGTCGATGAGGATTTTCGTTTCACAAGCACTGAGGGTGTGACTAGGTTTCTTAAATGCAACGCATGTACCTAAGACATAATGTAAATGATATCCAAAATTCAAAAAAAGAATAAAAAAGTGAACTTTAAAACAACAAAAAAGGAAAAGTAAAAAATATACTTCTTTTGTTGCACATTCTCCGCCTAAGGGTTACAGGATTTATCCACGTAAACTCCTAAAATGTCGATTTTTTGTCTTTCATTTGATAAGCATTTCGTTTTACGTACATGTCTGTTTTCTGATTGACAAAATAATTGAACTATTATATGTGCAAAGATCGTGAGCATAAAAGAAATCGGCGAAAAAAATACAATTCACTTTCCTTGGGCACCGGCTCTTCTTTTAACTGAATTATTTTTTTAGTTGTTTTTTTTTGGTAAAACCTTTTTGAAAAGATACATACACTTCGCTGCAATGATAAATTGCATTTAGAATCAAGTATGCGCCATTCCCAAAAATAAACTTTCGGATTGATACAATAAATATACGAAAACATTTAATACGTTCCATCATACGACAACCTACACTTCTACTCAATTATTCAGCAGTCTCTCATATTTCGATTACCTATTAAAATCGTTTATGAGGCTATTATACATATCGACCGTATGCTATTCCTCATACATCCACGTACAATAACGAATTTTAAAAAAATAACAAAAACAATATAACATTTTTAAGTCTAAGAACTTATATATGTTCCAACTGTTTTCACTATATCACTCTGGCATATTCAAACAAAGTATTAATTTCAGTTCCGGAGTTCGTTACCCTCTCACCATCATAACAACATGCGAGTATACTTACAATTCAATCGACTATATTTCATCTTCTTCCCTATTTTATACGATACGATCATAATACAAATAACCACGATGCATACAATGTACGCTTCATTTTGTTGGAAGCAATAGTGCAGGTTTATGTGTTACCTAGCTGAAATTCTCACCTTTAATAAAGTTTAGAGACGAAGAAGAATATTAAAAATATATAAAAAAAATAAGTATTGCTTACGATACAACACACATATATACACAGTATACGTAACACACTCGGTTATATCTACTTTTTTATGTGAACACATAAATTTTTTTATATTCTATTCATACGAAATAAAAGGGTGCACATCCTTCCTCTCGGATATTATACGTTTTTGAAGTCTACTTACAGTCTATACTTCAGATCTGAATTGAATTGAATTTAAACTTTTAATTATTTTCTGTTGTTGTTTAGTTGAACGTTTATTTTAGGGAACTTTCTTGTGTCAAGCATTGCTTGAAAATAAATGGCAATTCTATGACTGATATATACATATTTGTCTGTGGCACTGTAATGCGATATTCATTGAGGTGTATTCAAAGTTTGTTGGTAATTGAAATCATTTTGGATACTCACGTCAAACCTACAAAACAAGAATTCTGGTCTAGACAACAAACGAAGCATATAGTTCACTTCTTAATTAACAAAATGGTTTGTTTGATTGTCTAGCGTTACGTGAATTTTATTTGACATTTCAATTTGCTGTAATAAGTGCCATGGTTCAGTTACTTTTGATATTGATTAGACATTTCATTTCTTAACTTTGCGTCCAATAGTTCACATTGCTAAAGCATTCTGGGAATATTTTGTTGATTTTTGAGATTTTCCGTACGTGTGGAGTAAATCAGTTTGGTTCATTTCTTTTACGCAAACCAACCCAGTATTCTGAAAGTTTTTTTTTGTCCAGTAGATAACCAATGACAAATTATTTACCAAATTTGTATGGAAAATGTGACAGCTAGAACTTTCTAGTAAAAATAGAAATGTATCGCTCAACTCGACAGAAGTTTCGTTCTCCCACGGATCTGCAGTCCAATTTTCCCATACCAATGAAGACATATATGAAAAAAATCGAGGTTCGAAAGAACATCTTTCAAACTTTTACGATAAATCCTCAAATTCAAAGAAAATCCAGAAGAAAATCTGCAAAATCATTTAAAATGCTCAAAAAAATCTAATAAAATGAAGAAAATTTTTGAAAAATAAAAAAAAATCCTTTGAAAATCCATCTAGAATCAATATGTTTAATCCGAGGGTTGCTCACTTAGCTGTTTAACATGATTAACCACTTGTTATTCAAGTGATTAACCACTCAATAGTCAAGTCAAACGTCTGAAATCAGTTTCTAATCATAATAAATCAACGAGGAATAGCGATTTATCAACTGTAATCAACGAAATTTTTTCTGATTAAACGAGATCCAATTTTTGCGTTATCAAAGTGAGCAATCCCTCCGTTTAATCCTTGGAGAAATAATAGGAAAATCCTCAAAAATCTTCGATGATTATCATTTTGAAAATCCTCTGTGAACGAAATTTACAATTATCTGCCTCTTGAAAAAGACCGACGTGAAGCCTATCAGAAGAAGCTACATAATCTGATCGCTTTTCTCGTGATCTATAGTCCATAAACTCATTATCAATTTGATCTGAACTTTCATGAATTATTCTGAGTCTGTGTCAGCCATATTTGACTGGTTGAATGGTTCCAAGGATATGGCCTTTAAAAAATTGATAGCACGCCCTTTAGTCATGTTGGCCTCGAAATGCATTTTTAGGGATGTGTAGATTGTTACTCGACGCCGCCGGGCAAATGGTGTGACAAAAAAAGCATTTATCATTTGGTCGCATACAACTTTTTTCTTAAAGAAGCCAACAAAAGTTTTACTGAGTTTTTCTCAACGTTCAACGTGGAGCGCTGAAAAAATGTGATTGAAAGGCGTCATCATTTAAGGAAACATTAGGGCCCCAATCAAGCTCTAACTGCTTGGTTTACTGTCACTGAAAGTTTGACAAATAACATACATGACTTTGAACACACAAATATTGATTTATTTTTATACAAAAATATAAGCCTGAACTACTGACATTCAATATGAGGCATAAGTCACGTTGATTACGTAGACATATGTTGGTAATTTTTTTTTTCTATATACTGCGTAATATGCATGATGAGAATTTCTTTTGAAGGAGCAAATGTTTATGAACACCACCCATTATTGCCACTCACTCAAACCCATTTTTTAACACACTTATAAAGAAATTGGATGAAAGCACTGCTTAACAAACAGCTCCTATGAATAGAGAAATTTGCATGTTCACGAAGTAAAATGATGGCGTAGTTGGTGGATGGAAATCGCTCAGTTCACCCATTCAACGTTGATGCTCAACAAAATGGTTTGTGTTCGCCGATAAACCTTTTATTTAATTAAATTACTGTTGTATTTTGAAGAAAAATATGCTCAGATATGATCAGGTAATGGTCTACGTACAACAACGGAAAGTATAATTTGTCAATCTTTTTATTATTACAGAATGGAACGGAGAGGGCTTCCAATCCTTCCGAAAAATTTAATAATTCATTTAACATAATTTCGCCGTTGACGTTTTTACAACCTTCTTCCCCATGTTAAAATTCTTCAATCTCCGAAAATCGCAGTAAAAATTTACCTTTAAAAACGAAACAAATTTCAAACTTAATTACCAGCATAATGACGTACTAAAAACCTTAAAAAAAATCCCTTCATTTTCTTAAAGAATAAAAGGAAGAAAAATCTATTCATTCATCTTTTCACACAAAAACCAAAATCAAACAATCTGCATTTCCCCAATGGTTTAGTGAGTTGGCTGTTGAAGTTGATATTACCTACGTACTTTCCATCTAGTCACATAAAACCATATCACGCCTCCACACTTTTCGCCATGTCCCATTAACTTGAGTTTTATTTTTCTTCTTTTTATGTTGTTTTTTGAGTCATCGTCCACATTGCGTCAGTATCATGAGGAATACTGACTGAATATTGAATTAAAAAAAAACTTTTATAACTCACAATCACCGAAGTATAAATGTGATTTATACGAACAAATTTGATGAAAACTTTAAATTACTTGTGTACGCATGATGAATTGCATTAAAGATTTAGAGGGTGATGTTTTGTGACTTGAGAGTATCTAATAAAGCATTATGAGTTTGGTGGTGCATGTTTTATGTTCTCTTGAATTATGTTATGAGATCTGCTATAAAATTTTAATTTTAAGTTCAGTTCTACTGAGTAACTGTAAATTCTACGACTGGAACTAATTTGTCTTTTTTAACTTTTAACGAATTTTTTTTATCATATTGTGTCAGATTGAGTGAACTAATATTCTTTTCATCTTAAATGTTTTTCCTGTGGTGTTTTTGACAACGTTAAGGCGAAGTACTCGATTTTCTCCCCTAACGAAAATAAGATTTTTAATTCCGAAAATATTGTTGTTTATGTTCCTACCCTATTTTAGCTGGCTGCACAATATCTTTTAGTACTTATTAATTGCGTTGTTCTGTTAGATTTCGTTTTTTAAAGTTTCTTCCGCGTTTCTTACTAAAACTGGAAAAACTTTTGAGACAAATTAATTTAAATCAAGAAATTCTAGTGCTGACGTTTAATTAAACAAACTTTTGAAGTGCTTACTAGCTCCCCTGGTTGATTTTTCACCTAACAATAGCTTAATGAATATTTTCTTTGATGTGTGAAACTTATCGCGATACAACCAATAACATTTTAAATCTATTACTTATTTTGATTTAATATTGCTATTGATACGACTTCTTTTACTTCGTCTTTTATCGTATATTTTGCTATGCAAACGAACCTTATCTAGTGGTCTTGAATTCTTATTGTAGTTAGTAGAAATCATACCAATTTTCACAAATACATGTTCTTCATATTCTTCATAAGTGGCGTCATCAGCGTTATCAAAACCCAATGCAGAAAAGGTTACCAATTATTTGTGTTTTTTTAGACAATTTTTTTAAGATTCAGGTCGGGAACAACAATTTGTTAGAAAATTTATTCTCGACCCTAATTGATATGCTATAAGTTTCGGCAAATTTCTTTATTAAAGCAATAAAATTGTAGACCGTCTCAAAACTGACATAAAAGTACGAACATCTAAACATTAGAAACATTTATCATGCAAATTATTATACTTACCCTTTTACCAGGGTCTCAAACACTCCAAAAAAGAAAAGAAATTTATTCCAAAGAATTCCATTGCTTTAAAATCTGGTAAAAATACGTTTTACCATAGTAGCAATAGCATCTACCTCGTTAGCATAATACAAGCGTATCCTTTTATTTCTCATTTCACTTATTTGACTATGCACACATTACTTTATACGAATGATAAGATTTCCATATTGAAGTCACACATTTGAATACGAAAGACGATTGATTCTGCACACAAAACATTATTTCTCGTCATATTAATCGAATTCTAACTGTCGAAAATCAGAGCTGTGGTAGTTAGTCTTACATAAGCAATGATTAAAACATTTACTTCCAAATTCGTGCTACAGTGCTACACATGATATGATACCAAATAAGAATCACAACTTAGCGCCTTTACGTTGGTGTAAAATGTAAAAGACCTACATAAATATTGATCCATCTTCTCGAACATTTACCGTTTATAATTTATAATATACTTTATATGCGTAGTAAATGTGGGTAGTGTGCGATGATACAGGGATGGTTATTGAATACCGAAAAAAAAGTTTAATTGTATTATAGTACATATAATTGTGCGACTCCGATGTGTTGAAAAGAAATTTATATTTGGAGCAGACGATTTAATTATGCACTTAAATATCATGGTGTTACTTTTTGACGAAAAATAAACATCGACTAAATGAGTACTTCAGTGCGATGAACGTAAATACACGTCTCGAGTGTTTGAATACGAAATGGGCTTTTAAGAGTTTTAGTATTTTAATCGTTTAGCTGAATTGATTTCATTTGGATTTTTAAAGCGATATTTGGATGCTGAGTTAGGTTTTTGTTTTTTTTCTTTACTCTCGCAAATATCGACATTTCGCAGAAATTTATGAACGTTTTGGAAAAGTTTAAAATTCGTTTAATTTTGCTGGTAACATTGCGGAACGCTGTGAATAATTTAAACTCATTTTAAAGCATTCCAAATTGAAAAAATGAAGTTCCAAAACAGGCCAGAAAATATAATGCGTTGTAAGATTTTAGAAGTTTCTTTATATTTTAGAAGCTTTTCAAAATGTAGTTACAATGTTCATTGCCACCGGATACATAGACAAACACCACAACCGTATGGCTATAGGCTGTGTGGCATAAGACTTTAGGAAACCATTTTTTAGATAGAAGATTAGTTCGGATTGGCTAAAAAACTGAATATACAATTCAACAAGTTTAAGTTGAAGCTAACGCGCTAAAGTGTAGCTCTCATGTTGAATCTCACGGAAACTCAATGTCTAATTACGTAGGGCAGTTTGACCAGCTGGCTACGTTATTTAGTAAGTTGATTCTTCCGCAACTCCATTCGACTTAATCTGTTGACTAATAATAAATTCGACAATTCATAGTACTGGGCGTTGTAACGTGTTGAGACGCTACATGAATTCTATTACATTGTAAATAGATTTAAGAATAATAAAACCAATTTAATACGAAGGATCCAGTCACATAAATAACCAAACTCAACTAAATAGAATAAGAAATATTCAAATTATACCGGTCATTTTGTCAGCCAAATTATAGATATAAGAATCAGTGCCATCGTTTAGCAATTTAACAATTGTTCTTGTATAATCATTTCGAAATGAAAATTAATACGCGAACGGAACCATTGCAGGACCGAAGGTATAAAAATGATTGTTAATTTGTAAATCTTCCTCTTTTTCCGTTAAAACTCCGAGCAAACCACTTCGGAGTAACAAGAGTAGTGGTGAATGGTTCGAATATTAATTTTATCCAAGTTTATAATTAAAGAATCGATAAAATCCGTAAAAGTTTGAGTTTATTCTTTTACCTCGCTGCCGTACAATTGCCATTCATTAACTAAATTGATTTCGTGAATTTAAATATTGGCCACGTAGACCAAGCTAAAAATACACTTCGCACATTGCGCTCCGTTTCTACTTCGGTCGTTTGGAATCTCAATTTCGGAAGTATTTGGTCGACAATTCGTTTGGATTGGTTAAACATCATTAAGACAAGATTTGGTGGCCGTGGTCAGATTGTTGGGTCGCTATAAACGAGGTCTTAAATGTTCGTCCTCGAGACTACGAACACATGGCAGTTCTAACAAAGAGAACGATTACAACTCAACCGGGATTACCTCTGGAAATTTGGATTTCGTAAGTTAAAGAAAGAAAGTTTTCAACTAGACGCATTTTTGCCAACAAATTTAATTTTTTTCTAAATTTTTATCATACTGAGCCGTTGAATATTAAAAATATAAATTCCGTTGTTAAAATTCGTGAAACATTTGAAAAACCTAATCAAGTAGAATTCAAAATCATTTAAATCATAAATTGTTACATGAAAGTGATCCGAAAATACGACAAGCGAAAGTTTCTATTCATATGCATCACAACGTAAAAATTGATTTTTTTCTTTTCTCATCATACGATATTCAATACACAAGAATCATACCACGTTCTTCCGAGAACCATCTATTCACAAGAACTTTGAAAAAAAAGTTAGTTGAGGTTTGTGCAATGCATTGTTCGAATTACAATTCTCATACGATACGTTATATCGGGTTGTGAAAAAAAAAAAAAATCTGTACGGTCGTGTTCAGCGAGTGTTTTTTTTTTTGCTGAAAATCTTTATATTTAATCTTTTTTTTGAATTTTACAACAATTTGCCTATATTTCGCCTGTTGCCTACTGAGAAGTGTTTCTATGTTAATGAATAATGAAAAAAGTCTGATTAGAGGTCACCGAAGGATTTTATACTTAAGTATATCGAACGACCAATGCATAGCGATATTTCTTTCACATCGCGTCGCTGTCGTCTCTTTTACTCCAATTACTCATGCTTCGTTATGCATGGAGATTGTTTGAATACCACGCAGTTCAATCAGCGTTAGATATTTTGCATGTTAGCCGGATGAATTTCCCCGTTTACCTTTATTACTTGTGATCGATCGAATGAATGAATGAACGAGCAAATTGCTCGACGTAGTCTAATTTAGTTGAAATAAAAACTCCGACATCAATCAGCCTTGAGTCTCAAATATCAGGACAACTCTCTGTGAACAATTGGTACGCATCGTACATACAACAATGCAACGATTCTTAATCACTTCACAAGCCATTGTCAACCAATGCTCGTACGACATGCAAGCGTTTATTTTATTTTGCTGAGATTCGTCATTTTACATTAACAATGGAATATAACGGTAATGTCCCACCGATGATCACTATGTTGTCCATGTATCATTTTATACTTTTCGGCTATGCTACCCAATGTCTTTCGTTCGACGAACAATGTCGACCGCGAAGTGTAGATTGGCTTAAGATTGGTAATAGAAGATAACTGATGTTCTCTCGATGTGATGCTCTATGATTAATTCACTTTTGATGCAGATTTGATATAATTCAAAAGTAACAGAAAGCTATGATGAATCATTGGCAAAGATTCTACTTGTACATTCACTCAACTGATTAATAAAATGACATTTGCTAGTAGTCTAAGTTAGGTTAAGATAACTTCAAATTTCTATATTTAATTGAATGAATTTTATTTCATTCACGGTGCATTGCAGCATAAGTTTTCTTTATCCTCTACATTTTTGTCAATCATGCCAGCTCATTTTGAAAAGCTTAGGAGAAAGGTCTCACCGTGATTACCCGTTCGATTCTTTCATTATTCACATTCTAAAGTGAAAGCATGCACTTCCATTACCAGAATATCACCGTGACGCGAAGCGCGTATGATTGCCATTACCAGAATATCACCGTGACGTGTAGTCATACGTTGGCATGGTTTCATAACAGAATCTGAATTAGTGATTGAAGCTTGTGGATTGACGTTGTTACTCTATCCTCTTCTGATCTATTTGCCTGACGTGATGAACTTAATAAATTTAGGTTAAAGTAAAATCATATCCTCTCATTATGCATCATTTAATTCAGTAAGCCTAAGTCGTAAATACATTTTCAATAATGTCAAGCTATGCAAGTCTCTCTCATGGCGGAGACTAACTTTAGGAGATTTTTAAATTATTGAACCGTTCAAACCGTCTTATTTCTCACAGCCATTAGGTTAAGGCTACATAATAAGGAATTAATTTAATTTAGGATTTTATTTAGATTGTAGGAATAGCTTTAGGATAATGCATAAAGCATATCGATGCATACGAATGCACTAATGCGCAATGTTTTCTGTAACTATCGGCACTCTCTCTTGGAAAAATCAAGCCTTACCTTCTCAATTCTATTTTGTTTTCATTCTGTTCATGTACGGTCATCATGCGTTGCACCATATGGAAGAAAGTTTGATTAATAACTTTTCGAGTGCCAATTAATTAATTTTAAAGTCGCGGAGAGCTAAAATTCATGAGAATTTCCTGCACGATAAAGTCGAACGTTATAAATTTTCCCACCAGGTTTATCCCAAATGGTCATTAGAAATTAAACATTCGATTTGATCATGCATTAGGTTAATTAGTTCAAAAACGAATTACGAGGCAAATAGCCATATCGTGTGAACTTGACCATAGCCTAGTCGGTGTCGCTATGAAGGAACATACATGGGTAATTGTATCTCTTTAGTAGTGACCGATCAACCGATAACCTATGAGCAAGTACAGTCTGCGATGTGGAACTCTGAGTAAACGCTTGTCATTAAAATTAGTATAACTTTCATCGTGTCCTGGAGACACCATAGGATTTTTGTAATTTGTAATGCCACGCCTAGGCTTATCATTCGATCGACCATAGCGCTGGCTGATATTTTGAATTAGCAATTAAGTTCAATAGTCAATAGTATCCGAATGCCAATTATAATGCTTTACCAGCATTCAACGATAGATAATATTGATACTAGATCCGTATCACATTCCATTCATTCCACAATAAAACTTTAAGACTTCTATTCGAGGCAATGGCATCATTGTTTAACTTTAAAAGTGCCTGCTCGTCAGTAATGACCCTGAGACACTTGTTTGAATTATATTTCTATCATGTCCGCATTCAGACGATCCGAGACAATTTCCTTTTCATCAAGCAAGATCATTCGCAGGAGTCAAAGAGGCGAAAACGGATTCGATTCGCTTTAATAAGAATTTTGATCGAAATTCCACTTAGAGTGAATTGCTAGCCGTTGATTCGCAAGTCATTTCACCTCTGTTATATTCCGCATGGGGTACCCTAATTTGTTGTAACTTCAAGGCAACGATAACAAAGGCAACGTCACAAAGATGTCAATTTATCGAGAATTGTAAGTCTTAATATAATGCACACGCACACACATAGACCAATTAAATCAAAGTTGATGAGATGTCGATGGTTTGTGAAAACCAATATGATGCTAAAGGATTGGACATTGTACGATGTTTAAATGTAAATACGACTAGTTGATTGTGCTGGGACATTATCATTTCCGTCTTAGGTGTAAACATCTAAATAGGTCAGGAAAGTCACCTGTGCTTATTCAAGCACCAACTCAGTCTAGCTTCGATGTTTAAACTTTATACCAATTCCAAGCATTCAATTTTAAACAAGATTAAATTTCGTATTGAAGGATCACCGAATGATAGTCATTTTCAGTTCAAAAACTAAAAATTACCGCTCATGTCTAGGGGAATGTAACGTGTTGAGACGCTACATGAATTCTATTACATTGTAAATAGATTTAAGAATAATAAAACCAATTTAATACGAAGGATCCAGTCACATAAATAACCAAACTCAACTAAATAGAATAAGAAATATTCAAATTATACCGGTCATTTTGTCGGCCAAATTATAGATATAAGAATCAGTGCCATCGTTTAGCAATTTAACAATTGTTCTTGTATAATCATTTCGAAATGAAAATTAATACGCGAACGGAACCATTGCAGGACCGAAGGTATAAAAATGATTGTTAATTTGTAAATCTTCCTCTTTTTCCGTTAAAACTCCGAGCAAACCACTTCGGAGTAACAAGAGTAGTGGTGAATGGTTCGAATATTAATTTTATCCAAGTTTATAATTAAAGAATCGATAAAATCCGTAAAAGTTTGAGTTTATTCTTTTACCTCGCTGCCGTACAATTGCCATTCATTAACTAAATTGATTTCGTGAATTTAAATATTGGCCACGTAGACCAAGCTAAAAATACACTTCGCACATTGCGCTCCGTTTCTACTTCGGTCGTTTGGAATCTCAATTTCGGAAGTATTTGGT
Source organism: Bradysia coprophila (assembly GCF_014529535.1). NCBI lineage: Eukaryota > Metazoa > Arthropoda > Insecta > Diptera > Sciaridae > Bradysia > Bradysia coprophila. The sequence goes on along the minus strand of NW_023503991.1, from coordinate 6,469 downwards.
CGACAATTCGTTTGGATTGGTTAAACATCATTAAGACAAGATTTGGTGGCCGTGGTCAGATTGTTGGGTCGCTATAAACGAGGTCTTAAATGTTCGTCCTCGAGACTACGAACACATGGCAGTTCTAACAAAGAGAACGATTACAGCGTTCTAGCTTTCAAAATTAACCATTTCCTATGTATTCTGAAGTCGATTGAAAACAATTCTATTTGCTTGTAACAGATTGTAATCCAAATGTTTCTGTCATCTCCTTTTAAACAAATTATTTCCCAATATTTTCTTGATTTAGAATTTGTTAGTCAAACTCAATGTTAAATTCAATTGAAAGCGTAGCTTTAGATGATCAAGAACGCACATGTTACAACATGTATTCGTCGTTACAGGTGTTCATAATATAAAATGATAAAGCATTTTCCAGCTAACCAAATAATTGGAGATTAGATTTAGTCTTGAATGTTTTCAAGTGTATGGCATATCATATCTTCATATATCATTTTTATTAATTTTTATTCAGACCGCATTACACTTGTATATAACAAAACGCTAAATGACAAACATATTTTTTAACGTGTATACATCTCAATAAAAAAAATACCAAAACAAAACTTGCATTCGGCATTAATATAATATCACGTACATAAATACTTACGAAATGTATAAAAATTGATGATAAAAGCTTGAATGATGGATTTGTTTTTCCAATTCTCGTTTCACATATGTAGTAGGATGATAAATGAAAATATTTTATTTCTTTTGTATTTATTCATCATCGAAATGAATTGATGAAAATATTGATATTATGCGATTACAGCTCAATTAGTGTATCGATGGAAACAATGTAACAATTCTATTGATTGTAACAAATTAAACAAAAATACCACTGCTAGTTGTTCAATTTTAATTGAACCCACAAAAATATTTGACCTAATTTTTCTGCACTATCAGTAAAACAGATTTTAAATTCGTTAAATTTTAGATGTAGCTATTAGCTAGCAGCTAAGCTCGCCCTCATATTTTTCACAATAATAACGTAAACGGTATTGGAATATAGAACTTAGTAAAGAATCATACTAAAATAAATGAATCCTGAAACAAACAACACATTTTTGACACTCTTGCATCCTTCGCTTTTGTATACATTTTCTTCACTAGTGTGCTGACAATGTACTCGACTAATGAGAATTATTTTTTATTTTGACGTGCGTATCACTCTGCTTCTTAAAGCCTCATAGAAACGCGTGATAGATTGGGAAGCATATTCTTCACTCAAGTAAAGTAAAGTAAGTAAAAATAAGGTTGCGACAAAGGTTTTAAGGTCGATAAAACGAGCCGGATGCAATTATTAATAAAAAAAAATTGGACAAAAAACTCAGGATAAATCAATAAAAAAAAACTTTTACTCACTGTTACTGCGTAACGGTTTGAAGATTTATATTTTGACTTAAGTTGTTCCATCCCTCACGTTCGACTCAAGCTGCAAGCAATGTACTTGTTAAAATCAAAATCTCCAACCCTACTATACTTCAAGAGTCTACCTGTCTCTCTTTAACCATTACATGTGGTTAAATAATGCAATTTGAACGGGACAATTGCAAAATATTCGAGAAAATTGTTGTAACTACCAGTCGTAACAACATAAAGAACCATATTAAATGACCTGGAAAAATCCATTTGTTTGCATTATTTTTTTTAAACAGTCAATTCATATTATTTTCATGACCCGTATTGGCCCCAGAGACACATTAACCTTATTCAAAAACTTTCAAATTTAATACAATAAATTTCATTCAACCCATTAAGGAAATAGTCATGTATCATGGCTTATACTCTACTTTCCTGTGTAAATGGTCAAAGCTCAAAATTAAATTTCTTTTATTACCGTTGAAGTAAATATCCTATAGTCCTTTCCACTGAGATAAAATATATCCGAAACACTTAAATTGTATATAATACAAATCTCTTAAACTTTCGTAACAAAATATATAAAATAAAATTTACATTTTTGAAAAATGGAGTTCAATTAACTTTACAAATTGCGTGGTCTTTTAATAGTTTTTTTTATTTGCTTTTGTTTTGGATAAAGATTTTCTATTGTGGGTGTGTTGGTGAATGAATTATGGTCGGATTTGGTGTATATATAATACTGTGTTTATAACGAAAGGTTTTATCAAATATTTTAATGTTCGTTTTAATCTTTAAAGAGGAATTGTTATGTTTTATTCATGTTTAGATATAGATATTAATATGTACATCAACAACAAATACGCACACAAATCCTTTCATCCTTTATTCAGAAATTTGATCCGAATTTAGAGAATTTTTTAGAAATTTATTATTGTTAGAAAATTCAGAACTAATGGTAGAATTCTCATTCGAATCGGTAATTCTACACACAAAGATAAAGAGTCATTACTTGGGATACGTTTAGATATACGGAAATAAGCAGCATTGTGTTCACTTTAAATCCGATTCCATGAATTACGTTTTATTACCATGATCGTAAAAGCTACTTAAAAGCTATGAATAAATAAATTCATGTGTTCACATTTTTCAATATCACGACTGATGTATCCGTAAATTAACATTTAAATTAATAATTCAAATCGTTAAAATCAAATATTTTTTGGCACCCATGAATACAGCATTGGAAAAGGTAATTCTAAATAAAAACAAGTAGCAGAATCAGCAAAACAGGAACTTATCCGCCTGGTGTAACCAAAAATTGCTTTTTACATCATTAGCTGAATGTATAGGCCCCCGTTAGTAGACATTTAAACTTTTAATTATCAATATTATTCCTTGTATAATTCACATTCACATTCCCTTCTCATTCATCGAAAATTACGGCTAAACTGATTGACATTATAACAGACATTAAGGAAAATACAACTCGAAACAAATTAAAATAACCACCCCACAATGTTTGGTTCGAGCATTCAGCTTTTAGAATGCGACGTTTTTTCGTCTCATTATTCTTCCTTTTTTCATTTGGAAGTGAAAATCAAGACAATTTTTTTATTTCTTTTAAAATTCAAAGTGTCAATAAAACACTCTCTATTTCACTTGTCGCGAAGAAAGAGTGTTTTTACTGCACGACATTTTATTCAATCTGTTCGGCGTGATGACCTTTCACCATTCAACAGGAGCCAGCTGATGTTTTTGATCACTTGTTAATTAAATACTCGAATTAATTACCATTTCTTTTTTTACTTTTATTTTGAGTGGGAAGTTGTAGTGAGAAATTGTCAATTTAAGAATTAATTTTCGCCCTAAAAAATTGTACTGTAACATATTCAATAGATTGCGTTAACTGGATCAGTAAATTGGATACATTTATAATGATGGGTATCTGATCAGATAATAGTCTTAGCAAATACATTTCTAACTGAGCATCGCTTTCAGCATTGTGATAGCATCAATGATAGTTAATAATCGTTCAGCAGAAATGGTAACGCCCTGCACTGCTTACACAAAAGAATTTCCGTCTTTTACACAGGAATCGTTGAAAGGTTTTTTTTTATCTTATAAAAGATGGAAGGACTGCATTTCAAAAGAAAATTTTTTACAAATTTTTATTGTAAAACTAATCTACAATGTGAATTCATGGACAACTTTCACAATTTACACTGCACTCTCACGCTTTTCCTAGACAGAAGACTGGAAATAACGAGACTATTGGAGGGTAAATAACGATATTCGAGTAAATATTCACTTTGGCAAGGAAATCGGATTAATTACACAAAAAAAATTATCATGGGAGCGTGTTAGCTGAGCGGTGACGCAAGTCATATTACTAAGGAAGCTAGGGCTTCTTGAAGTTATAAGAACACCTTTATGTGTGTGTATATGTATGGTAGTAGAACAAATATGTAGCGTGGGAACGAGTCAAAAAAAATTAACTCTTGATATGTTGTCCTGGAAATTTTCTGGATCACTTTTGCCAATGCAAGTGGGGTTGGGGTCACAATATTCGCGACATTTTTCGCGCTTTTTGTGCTAGTAAATTTCACAGCCTCTTTTTTGTAAAAGTTCGTAAGCTGTAGGTATCATTTGTATTGATAGAAGTGGGGTCACAGGGGTTTCTTTAAGTGGCGGAAGGATGGTAAGAAAATTACTTTTGATATGTGTATGTACAGGAAATTGTTCATGAAAAGCATTTTAAAGGGATATGAGGTAATCATCAAGATTTTTAGGGATTCATATTTTTTGATTATTGCTTAAGAGTGATATCGCCAAAACTTGAACCAATTTTGGGGAAAATCAATACTTAGGTTCGGCGATCCGGGCGAGCTATAGCGCGTTGGATTCGTCTTTCAATTCTAGACAATACGTATATTTTCCTTTTTGCTATTAATTGTGTACTTTTGGTGTAAATTGGTAAAATGCAGGCACAAGTCATAGGGTAGGGAAAACACTTTTTTAGTATTAACTCGAGGTAGACGATTTTTTAAAAGTTGAAATGTTGTGCGAATGTGCGCCTCTAAAAGACCTATCATTAGAGTATAGGCACGAGTCGGTGCCACTGTACGTTCGGGAGTAAACAATGAAAGTATGGTCGATTTTCGCACAGTACTGCTGGCCTGCAACAGAACATTTCCGTGAAACCGACTATGGGGTGTTGTAGCTGGACACACTCACTATCATCCCACGTAAACTAAACCTCAGAAAAATTGTGTTGCATTCCAGGAAGTTGCACGAAGTAAAAAGCTGCCCAAACTTAACCAATTTTTTCATAGTTTCGAGTTCAACGAACGGCGTTAAAGTCTGATTGTGATCAAAAATTATCCTTAAGTTATGCTATTTGCATTTAGTGATCATATCATGAGGCCAGGAACGAACAATGCCATTATTCTTTGTCTATACATACCAGAGTGGTTTTTTTTCGTATGTCTGAAAATTTCAATTTCAAACCGCCTCAAAATATGGTATTAATTAGCTGATTCCAAAAATATGTTTTTTCTAATTTTTGGAATAATTTTAGTGATCCGGAAAAATCGTCAAAGTTTGTATGGAAATATATGGGAAAATTTTTTTACATACAAACTTTGACGATTTTTCCGGATCACTAAAATGATTCCAAAAATTAGAAAAAACATATTTTTGGAATCAGCTAATTAATACCATATTTTGAGGCGGTTTAAAATTGAAATTTTTAGACATACGGAAAAAAGCCACTCTAGTTGAGTGTAGACAAAGATTAATGGCATTGTTCGTTCCTAGACTCATGATATGATCACTAAATGCAAATAGCATAACTTAAGGACAATTTTTGATCACAATCAGACTTTAACGCCGTTCGTTGAACTCGAAACTATGAAAAAATTGGTTAAGTTTGGGCAGCTTTTTACTTCGTGCAACTTCCTGGAATGCAACACAATTTTTCTGAGGTTTAGTTTACGTGGGATGATAGTGAGTGTGTCCAGCTACAACACCCCATAGTCGGTTTCACGGAAATGTTCTGTTGCAGGCCAGCAGTACTGTGCGAAAATCGACCATACTTTCATTGTTTACTCCCGAACGTACAGTGGCACCGACTCGTGCCTATACTCTAATGATAGGTCTTTTAGAGGCGCACATTCGCACAACATTTCAACTTTTAAAAAATCGTCTACCTCGAGTTAATACTAAAAAAGTGTTTTCCCTACCCTATGACATGTGCCTGCATTTTACCAATTTACACCAAAAGTACACAATTAATAGCAAAAAGGAAAAGATACGTATTGTCTAGAATTGAAAGACGAATCCAACGCGCTATAGCTCGCCCGGATCGCCGAACCCTTGTTTTCAAATTGGTTCAAGTTTTGGCGATATCACTCTTAAGTCACTACATAGATTACTTCATTTTTATGAACAAATAGTGACATCATGACCATCACTAAGAATATGAATGATCTCACAAAAAAAACGTGATTCAATTTGATTTCATTGGTTACTATACTTCTAATGCGTAGTAAGAATGACTCATTTAGGAAATCAAAGTTCTTTTACGCAGTAACTCTTTTACGCAGCAATTATTTTACGCAGTAATTTTTTTACGCATGACATCATTGATAAATTTAATTGACCTTCAACTCAATTTCCTTTGCGCAGTAATTCCTTAATGTAGTACACTGATTTTTTTTAGGAAACATTGCTTGTCAGTATTAATGTACATTCCATATGTCTGCAAAGATGTAATTCTTGTGCTACGTTTGTAATTCGTCCTACCCGAATTTGCACATTAGAAGAGTATGGAAATGGGTAAAGGGTAAAAAGTGACGCAAGTCCCTGGACATACTTCCAAAACAACTGATATCGCTGTAGGTGACGCATTCTGCGCTTGTACGCAAATATTGTGAAAGCAAAATTTTATAACCACTTTATGCCACTTTATAACGCAATTTTTTTTCTAGAATTTTTTCGCTTGATGCGCAGGGACTTGCGTCACTTTTACTCTTTTAATGGTTTTTGACTGATCTCTCTCTTTTTT
>NW_023503990.1:0-7798 GCF_014529535.1 Bradysia coprophila | reverse complement strand
TTTTACATGTAAATAAACAAAAATTGAAAATCTTGAGAAACTAAAAGATTTTAGTTATTTGTAAATGTATGTAAAAAAATTCATTTGGATATTTTGAACAAAATACTGTAGGGAAGTGAGTTTTTAGTGTGTTTTCAACGTGCGCAGTGGTTAGTGAAAAAAACACATTTACAAATAACTAAAAATTCTTTTAGTTTCTAAGATTTCAATTTTTTTTATTTACATGTAAAAAAATTCTTTTGATATTTTGAACAAAATGATGTAGGCAAGTGAGTTTTAAGTGTGTTTACAGCCAGCTAAAAAACTTTTTAATTTCTCTGAAATTTTCAATTTTATTATTTTCGTGTAAAGAAATTCATTTGGATATTTTTGCACAAAAAAATGTAGGCAAGTGATTTTTTATTAATTGGTTATCAATGTGTTTTTTCACTACCCATTGCACACCGTTGAAAACTCACTAAAAACTCACTTGCCTACATTATTTTTGTTCAAAATATCCAAATAATTTTTTTTACATGTAAATAAAAAAAATTGAAAATCTTAGAAACTAAAAGAATTTTTAGTTGGTTGTAAATGTGTTTTTTCACTAACTACTGCGCACCGTTGAAACACACTAAAAAATCATTTGCCTACATTATTTTGTTCAAAATATCCAAATGAATTTTTTTTACACGTAAATAAAAAAATTGAAAATTTCAGAAATTAAAAAGTTTTTTAGCTGGTTGTAAACACACTTAAAACTCACTTGCCTACATCATTTTGTTCAAAATATCCAAAAGAATTTTTTTACATGTAAATAAAAAAAATGAAAATCTTAGAAACTAAAGGTTTTTTTAGTTTGTTTTGTAAACGTGTTTTTTCACTAACCACTGCGCACCGTTGAAACACACTAAAAAATCACTTGCCTTCATTATTTTTGTGCCAAAATATCCCAAATGAACACGCGTAAATAAAAAATGAGAATTTTAAAAAATAAAAAGTTTTTTAGCTGGTTGTAAACTAAAAACTCACTTCCCTACAGTATTTTGTTCAAAATATCCAAAAAAAATTTTTTACATGTAAATAAAAAAATTGAAAATCTTAGAAACTAAAAGGTTTTTTAGTTTGTTGTAAACGTGTTTTTTCACTAACCACTGCGCACCCGTTGAAACACACTAAAAAATCACTTGCCTACATTATTTTTGTGCAAATTATCCAAATGAACTTTTTACGCGTAAATAAAAAAATTGAGAATTTTAAAAATAAAAAGTTTTTTAGCTGGTTGTTAACTAAAAAACTCACTTCCCTACAGTATTTTGTTCAAAAAATCCAATAATTTTTTTTTTACATGTAAATAAAAAAAATTGAAAATCTTAGAAACTAAAAGAATTTTTAGTTGGTTGTAAATGTGTTTTTTCACTAACTACTGCGCAACCGTTGAAACACACTAAAAAATCATTTGCCTACATTATTTTGTTAAAAATATCCAAATGAATTTTTTTACACGTAAATAAAAAAATTGAAAATTTCAGAGATTAAAAAGTTTTTTAGCTGGTTGTAAACACACTTAAAACTCACTTGCCTACATCACTTTGTTCAAAATATCCAAAAGAATTTTTTTACATGTAAATAAAAAAAATTGAAAATCTTAGAACTAAAAGGTTTTTTAGTTTGTTGTCAACGTGTTTTTTCACTAACCACTGCGCACCGTTGAAACACACTAAAAATCATTGCCTACGTTATTTTGTGCAAAATATCCAAATGAACTTTTTACGCGTAAATAAAAAAATTGAGAATTTTAAAAATAAAAAGTTTTTTAGCTGGTTGTTAACTAAAACTCACTTCCCTACAGTATTTTGTTCAAAAAATCCAAATGAATTTTTTTACATGTAAATAAAAAAATTGAAAATCTAAGAAATCTAAGAGGTTTTTTAGCTGGTTGTAAATGTGTTTTTTTCACTAACCATTGCACACCGTTGAAACACACTAAAAACTCACTTCCCTACAGTTTTTTGTCAAAAATATCCAAATGAAGTTTTTTACACGTAAATAAAAAAATTGAAAATCTAAAAATCTAAAAGGTTTATTAATTGGTTATCAATGTGTTTTTTCACTAACCATTGCACACCGGTTGAAACTCACTAAAAACTCACTTGCTTACTATTTTTGTTCAAAAATCCAAATAATTTTTTTTACATGTAAATAAAAAAAATTGAAATCTTAGAAACTAAAAGAATTTTTTAGTTGGTTGTAAATGTGTTTTTTCACTAACTACTGCGCACCCGTTGAAACACACTAAAAAATCATTTGCCTACATTATTTTTGTTAAAATATCCAAATGAATTTTTTTTACACGTAAATAAAAAAATTGAAAATTTCAGAATTAAAAGTTTTTTAGCTGGTTGTAAACACACGTAAATAAAAAAATTGAAAATTTCAGAAATTAAAAAGTTTTTTAGCTGGTTGTAAACACACTTAAAACTCACTTGCCTACATATTTTGTTCAAAATATCCAAAAGAATTTTTTTACATGTAATAAAAAAATTGAAATCTTAGAATAAAAGTTTTTAGTTTTTGTAAACGTGTTTTTTCACTAACCACTGCGCACCGTTGAGACACACTAAAAAATCACTTGCCTACATTTTTTTGTGCAAAATATCCAAATGAATTTCTTTACACGAAAATAATAAAATTGAAAATTTCAGAAATTAAAAAGTTTTTTAGCTGGCTGTAAACACACTTAACTCACTTGCCTACATCATTTTGTTCAAAATATCCAAAAGAATTTTTTTACATGTAAATAAAAAAATTGAAAATCTTAGAAACTAAAAGATTTTTAGTTATTTGTAAATGTGTTTTTCACTAACTACTGCGCACCGTTGAAACACACTAAAAAATCATTGCCTACATTATTTTGTTCAAAATTCCAAATGAATTTTTACACGTAAATAAAAAATTGAAAATTTCAGAAATTAAAAGTTTTTTAGCTGGTTGTAAACAACTTAAAACTCACTATCCTACATCATTTTGTTCAAATATCCAAAAGAATTTTTTTACATGTAAATAAAAAAAATTGAAAATCTTAGAAACTAAAAGTTTTTTAGTTTGTTGTAAACCGTGTTTTTCACTAACCACTGCGCACCGTTGAAACACACTAAAAATCACTTGCCTTCATTATTTTGTGCAAAATATCCAAATGAACACGCGTAAATAAAAAAATTGAGAATTTTAAAAAAATAAAAAGTTTTTTAGCTGGTTGTAAACTAAAAACTCCACTTCCTTACAGTATTTTGTTCAAAATATCCAAAAAAAATTTTTTACATGTAAATAAAAAAATTGAAAATCTAGAAACTAAAAGGTTTTTAGTTTGTTGTAAACGTGTTTTTTCACTAACCACTGCGCACCGTTGAAACACACTAAAAAATCACTTGCCTACATTATTTTGTGCAAAATATCCAAATGAACTTTTTACGCGTAAATAAAAAAATTGAGAAATTTTAAAAAATAAAAAGTTTTTTTAGCTGGTTGTTAAACTAAAAACTCACTTCCTACAGTATTTTGTTCAAAAATCCAATAATTTTTTTTTACATGTAAATAAAAAAAATTGAAAATCTTAGAAACTAAAAGAATTTTTAGTTGGTTGTAAATGTGTTTTTTCACTAACTACTGCGCACCGTTGAAACACACTAAAAATCATTTGCCTACATTATTTTGTTAAAAATATCCAAATGAAATTTTTTTACACGTAAATAAAAAAATTGAAATTTCAGAGAATTAAAAAGTTTTTTTAGCTGGTTGTAAACACACTTAAAACTCACTTGCCTACATCATTTTGTTCAAAATATCCAAAAGAATTTTTTTACATGTAAATAAAAAAAATTGAAAATCTTAGAAACTAAAAGGTTTTTTAGTTTGTTGTAACGTGTTTTTTCACTAACCACTGCGCACCGTTGAAACACACTAAAAATCACTTGCCTACGTTATTTTGTGCAAAATATCCAAATGAACTTTTTACGCGTAAATAAAAAATTGAGAATTTTAAAAAATAAAAAGTTTTTTAGCTGGTTGTTAACTAAAAACTCACTTCCCTACAGTATTTTGTTCAAAAAATCCAAATGAATTTTTTTTACATGTAAATAAAAAAAATTGAAAATCTTAGAAACTAAAAAGTTTTTTAGTTGGTTGTAAATGTGTTTTTTCACTAACCACTGCGCACCGTTGAAACACACTAAAAAATCACTTGCCTACATTTTTTTGTGCAAAATATCCAAATGAATTTTTTGTACACGTAAATAAAAAAATTGACAAATTTCAGAAATTCAAAAGTTTTTTAGCTGGTTGTAATGTGTTTTTTCACCAACACTGCGCACCGTTGCCAACACACTAAAAATTCACTTGGCCTACATCATTTTGTTCAAAATATCCTTATGAATTTTTTTACCACGTAAATAAAAAAAATTGAAAATCTAAAAATCTAAAAGGTTTTTTAGCTGGTTGTAAATGTGTTTTTTCACTAACCATTGCACACCGTTGAAACACACTAAAAACTCACTTCCCTACAGTATTTTGTTCAAAAATATCCAAAATGAATTTTTTTTACATCGTAAATAAAAAAATTGAAAATCTTAGAAATCTAAAAGTTTTTTAGTTGGTTGTAATCACGTGTTTTTTCACTAACCACTGCACACCGTTGAAAACACACTAAAAACTCCACTTGCTCTACATTATTTTGTTCAAAATATCCAAATGAATTTTTTTACATGTAAATAAAAAAAAATTGAAAATTCTTAGAAACTAAAAAGATTTTAGTTTGTTGTAAATGGTGTTTTTTCACTAACTACTGCGCACCGTTGAAACACACTAAAAAAATCATTGCCTACATTATTTTGTTAAAAATATCCTAAATGAATTTTTTTACACGTAAATAAAAAAATTGAAATTTCAGAAAATTAAAAGTTTTTTAGCTGGTTGTAAACACACTTAAAACTCACTTGCCTACATCATTTTGTTCAAAATATCCAAAAGAATTTTTACATGTAAATAAAAAAAAATGAAAATCTTAGAATAAAAGGTTTTTAGTTTTTGTAAACGTGTTTTTTTCACTAACCACTGCGCACCGTTGAGACACACTAAAAATCACTTGCCTACATTATTTTGTTGCAAAATATCCCAAATGAATCTTTTAACGCGTGTAAATAAAAAAATTGAGAATTCTTAAAAAATAAAAAGTTTATTTTGGTGGTTGTAAATGTGTTTTTTTACTAACCACTGCGCACCGTTTGAAACACACTAAAAACTCACTTGCCTTTGTTCAAAATATCCAAAATGAATTTTTTTACATGTAAATAAAAAAAATTGAAAATCTTAGAAACTAAAAAGTTTTTTAGTTGGTTGTAAATGTGTTTTTTCACTAACCACATGCGCACCGTTTGAAACACACTAAAAAATCACTTGCCTACATTTTTTTGTGCAAATAATCCAAATGAAATTTCTTTACACGTAAAATAATAAAATTGAAAATTTCAGAAATTAAAAAGTTTTTTAGCTGGCTGTAAACACACTTAAAACTCACTTGCCTACATCATTTTGTTTCAAAATATCCAAAAGAATTTTTTTTACATGTAAATAAAAAAAAATTGAAAATCTTAGAAACCATAAGGTTTTTTTAGTTTGTTGTCAACGTGTTTTTTTCACTAACCAACTGCGCACCGTTGAAACACACTAAAAATCACTTTGCCTACATTATTTTTGTGGCAAAATATCCAAATGAACTTTTTACGCGTAAATAAAAAAATTGAGAATTTTAAAATAATAAAAAGTTTTTTTAGCTGGTTGTTAAACTAAAAACTCACTTCCCTACAGTATTTTGTTCAAAATATCCAAAATGAATTTTTTTTACATGTAAATAAAAAAAATTGAAAAATCTTAGAAACTAAAAAGTTTTTTAGTTGTGGTTGTAAATGTGTTTTTTCACTAACCACTGCGCACACCGTTGAAACACACTAAAAAACTCACTTCCCTACAGTATTTTGTGTCAAAATATCCAAATGAATTTTTTTACATGTAAATAAAAAAAATTGAAAATCTTGAGAAACTAAAAGATTTTTTAGTTGGTTGTAATGGTGTTTTTTCACTAACCACTGCGCACCGTTGAAACACACTAAAGACTCACTTGCCTATGTTATTTTTGTTCAAAATATCCAAATGAAGTTTTTTTTTACACGTAAATAAAAAAATTGAAAATCTAAAAATCTAAAAGGTTTATTAATTGGTTATCAATGTGTTTTTCACTACCCTATTGCACACCGTTGAAACTCACTAAAAACTCACTTGCCTACATTATTTTTGTTCAAAAAATCCAAATAATTTTTTACATGTAAATAAAAAAAATTGAAAATCTTAGAAACTAAAAAGAATTTTTTAGTTGGTTGTAAATGTGTTTTTTCACTAACTACTGCGCACCGTTGAAACACACTAAAAATCATTTGCCTACATTATTTTGTTCAAAATATCCAAATGAATTTTTTACACGTAAATAAAAAAATTGAAAATTTTCAGAAATTAAAAAGTTTTTTTAGCTGGTTGTAAACACACTTAAACTCACTTGCTACATCATTTTTGTTCAAAATATCCAAAAGAATTTTTTTACATGTAAATAAAAAAAATGAAAATCTTTAGAACTAAAAGATTTTTTTAGTTTTGTTGTAAACGTGTTTTTTCACTAACCACTGAGCGCACCGTTGAAACACACTAAAAAATCACTGCCCTTGCCTTCATTATTTTGTGCAAAATATCCAAATGAAACACCGTAAATAAAAAAATTGAGATTTAAAAAATAAAAAGTTTTTAGCTGGTTGTAAACTAAAAACTCACTTCCTTACAGTATTTTGTTCAAAATATCCAAAAAAATTTTTTACATGTAAATAAAAAAAATTGAAAATCTTAGAAACTAAAAGGTTTTTTAGTTTGTTGTAAACGTGTTTTTTCACTAACACACTGCGCACCGTTGAAACACACTAAAAATCACTTGCCTACATTATTTTGTGCAAAATATCCAAATGAACTTTTTACGCGTAAATAAAAAAATTGAGAATTTTAAAAAATAAAAAGTTTTTAGCTGGTTTGTTAACTAAAAACTCACTTCCCTACAGTATTTTGTTCAAAATCCAAATAATTTTTTTTACATGTAAATAAAAAAAAATTGAAAATCTTAGAAACTAAAAGAATTTTTAGTTGGTTGTAAATGTGTTTTTTCACTAACACACTGCGCACCGTTGAAACACACTAAAAATCACTTGCCTACATTATTTTGTCAAAATATCCAATGAATTTTTTTAACACGTAAATAAAAATTGAAAATTTCAGAAATTAAAAAGTTTTTTAGCTGGTTGTAAACCACACTTAAAACTCACTTGCCTACATCATTTTGTTCAAAATATCCAAAAATTTTTTACATGTAAATAAAAAAAATTGAAAATTTAGAAATTAAAAAGGTTTTTAGTTTGGTTGTAAACGTGTTTTTTCACTAACCACTGCGCACCGTTGAAACACACTAAAAAACTCACTTGCCACTTATTTTGTGCAAAATATCCTTATGAATTTTTTACGCGTAAATAAAAAAATTGAAAATTTTAAAAAATAAAAAGTTTTTTAGCTGGTTGTTAACTAAAAACTCATTCCCTACAGTATTTTGTTCAAAAATATCCAAATGAATTTTTTACATGTAAAAAAAAAAATTGAAATCTAAGAAACTAAAAGGTTTTTTAGTTGGTTGTAAATGTGTTTTTTCACTAACCACTGCACACCGTTGAAACACACT
>NW_023503989.1:300000-377822 GCF_014529535.1 Bradysia coprophila | reverse complement strand
TGTCCGTAGCCGAAATACGCCCGGAACCCTAATACGTCTACAACCCTCTAATGCGTCTGTTACCAAAATGCAAGTCAAGTTGAGCATGGTCAAATTTACTGAAAGTGTTCATTTTTAAAATTGCGCATAGCGCAATTACGAAAGCCCCTACGAAGTACCTCTCAAACAAAACCAACAATTTACGACATTATTTTAGAAACCCAAAATTTTTTGCCGACTTTCCATTGGGTATTCAATTACCTCTCAAATGAAACAAAATCTAGCAAAATCGGTTGAGATTTACTCGATCTATGTGCAAAAAGCACTTAGGGCCGAGTAGCGGCCTTAGTCCAAGTGCCCAAATTTAAAACTTTTTTTGCCATCATTCTATTCGGCATTCAATTATCTCTCAAATGAAACAAAAACTAGCAAAATCGGATGAGATTTACTCGATTTATGTGCAAAAAACACTTAGGGCCGAGTAGCGGCCTTAGTCCAATGGCCCAAATTTGAAACTTTTTTTGCCACCTTCTTTTCGGTATTCAATTACCTTCCATAAAAAACTAAATCTACCAAAATCGGATGAGATTTACTCGATTTATGTGCAAAAAACACTTAGGGCCGAGTAACGACCTTTGAGCCCTCCCAACAAGCCCACGTTGCATCTTACCCAAAAACAATGTTCAGCAACTTTGTTCTACTCGTCAATACCTTTCATTTGATATATCACACGCAGCCGTTGCGTGCGTATTTCGGTAGATATCGTCGAGAGACCGAAAAAACACCTATAGGGCCCTAGCTCTGGAAGGGCCGACCATACCATGCCCATTTTCGAACTTGACCTTACTTTTGTCGATACCAATCGTGGAAAAAAAGAATTTTCAAAAAAGGTTGTGATTTACTCAAGCTAGAGGGGTGTTGTAAAATAAAATTTTTGTAAAAGAAAAGAAAGAATTTTTTTTTTTTTTTTTTTTTTTTAATCTGGTGAATAAAAATAAAGTTAAAAACGAATTTTTATCTTTAAAAAAAATTGAAATTTTGTTTTACAGACAAAAAAATCTGAAAAACATTTTCAAGATAAAAAAAAGTTAGAAAATTATATTTCACTGTAAAAACTAAAAAATAGTTTAGTGTGGATAAATATGGCATCTAATTGGAATATGTGGGAAAGTGATGATGCCGATGAAATTTTTTCTGCAGTGGTTGACATGTTGGGGGCTGAGAATGCTGTAGCTGAAGACGCTCAACTCGCTTGGGATGACTTTGATGTAGTGGAGGATGAAGTACTAGCTGATGCTGTGGAGCTAGCTGAATGGGAAAATGCATTCAGTACTGCAATAGAGCAAGTAGAAAGAGTAAATGATGGTGACATGCCTACAATGCCGCTAGCAGAATATTATGAATCTATTGGACGTATTCTTGAATTTGAATTTGATCCTGATGGTAATATGGTTCCAGACGCAATCCCAGAAAATCCTATAGATGGTTTAAATATTGAGGATGTTATCTTCGGTGGGAATGACCGGGTACAAGTCGGTGGTGGTCATGCAGGAGCCGACAACAATTTACAACATGAAGCTAAGAACGACGAAGAACCTCTTTTTAAAGTAGTACGGAAATCGGAACGTTACTATGAAAATTTTCGAACCCAAGGAGTGCGTTATTCATTGTCGATTACTACACCAGGACCTAATGTACACCCTGAGGACTGGCTGAAGCGTCTTCTTACAGGTATTATTACGAATTTTTTCAATGATACTAGTATAGCTATAAGAGATGGTGATAGAGTAGGAATGACTCTTCAAAACGAAATCTGTAGCACGGACCCTGTATACATTTCACTAAGAAGAGCCGATCAGTTGTCAGCTGAAATTATTCTTGAGCATATTATGAAAATATTTGATAGCAACAAAGAATTCTTTCTGAATGGTGCATAGTTGTTCAATTTGAACATATACAGTTACCTCACGGCTCGGGACGGATGATAAAACGAGAAATAGGTGAGAGTGGTGCTGATTTCATTAAAAAAAAGCTTGCTTCCTGAAATACAAAATACCAGAATATCATACAGACCAGATTTTCTGGGATTGCGTCTGGAACCATATTACCATCAGGATCAAATTCAAATTCAAGAATACGTCCAATAGATTCGTAATATTCTGCTAGCGGCGTTGTAGGCATGTCACCATCATTTACTCTTTCTACTTGCTCTATTGCAGTACTGAATGCATTTTCCCATTCAGCTAGCTCCACAGCATCAGCTAGTACTTCATCCTCCACTACATCAAAGTCATCCCAAGCGAGTTGAGCGTCTTCAGCTACAGCATTCTCAGCTACCAACATGTCAACCACTGCAGAAAAAATTTCATCGGCATCATCACTTTCCCACATATTCCAATTAGATGCCATTTTTATCCACACTAAACTATTTTTTAGTTTTTACAGTGAAATATAATTTTCTAACTTTTTTTTATCTTGAAAATGTTTTTCAGATTTTTTTTGTCTGTAAAACAAAATTTCAATTTTTTTTAAAGATAAAAATTCGTTTTTAACTTTATTTTTATTCACCAGATTAAAAATTTCTTTCTTTTCTTTTACAAAAATTTTATTTTACAACATTTAATTTGTCAAAAAATTACACAATTTTAGAGTCACTAACGATGAGCCACTTTTGCGAGTAAAACAGTAGAGATGTCGAAACAGATCTGTGAAGAACTCAATGTATCAACACACCCTTTTATATGAAAAGGATTCGAAAATTTTTTAAGGACTATGGAGGGGGTAAATTAATTACCATCACTGACTTATAATATATTCAGTACGTCTAAACAGGTCCTTTTGTGTTCGTGTGAAGAAAATGCTAAAAAAGCAAATAAAATAAATAAAGTTTTCTTCGCTGTCCATCTTACCGCGCACCAACAGGTAACAACATTTTTTTCCATATCCTTTATTGCATATAGCATTCTTTAAGAATAGAGTTAACAAAAGGTGGTTGAATACTTTCATTTTTTTTATTAGCGTAAAGGGTATGTGAGATATATTTTTAGTTGATTTTACAACCTGTATCACAATGATTTGTTGTTCTTTTTTTAGGGGGTGATAAATTGACGAGTGAAATTTAGCCGATAAAGGATTTTTGCTGTTTTCTAGGAATAATTGATTTTTACACAAAATATTGAGATTGGGTCACTTGAATTTCTTTGTATATAATATGCTATTCATAATGCCTTCTTATCGAGTGTGGGAAACATTTTTTTTTTTTAGATTCTGAGACAGTAAATTCGGTAAAAAGAGCAAGTATATCAGGTCAATCAGATTTATCTTTTTTTATAGAGTGTAGAAGAATTTTTTTTTGTCTCAATGTCCTGTGACATTGAATTCGGTTAAAAGAGCAAATATATCAAGTCATTGAATTTCTATTGTTATATAGTGTCATTGTGTTTAGTGTGGGAGATAACTTTCTCACGATACAGTGACATAAAAACTGATAAAATGCGCGAATATATTAGGTCATTATAGTTCTATTGTCTATTCATCAACTCTTTTTGACAGATTTATTGACCTCTATTTTACCCCCGTCAACCCTTTTTTTTGACATGTCTATTGTACCCTCGTCAAAATTTGACAGGTGTTGTTCTTTTTTAGTTTGACATTTAGTCCTCAAAAGACCATATATATTCTTCTGGAAAGCAAAACTAGACAAAAATCTTTTCTAATACTTGACTTAACTTAAAAACTAAAGACTACAACTGACAGACTTAATTTTACTTTTGACAGTTCAAAACACATTGCAGTACTCAAAAAATGTATGTAATTTTTTATTCGGAGGGGGCAAATATTTGAAATTTAGCTCCTCCTAAAAAAATTCTCGTACATTTTTTGAGTACTGCAATGTGTCAAAATGATTTTTATAAAAAAATTCAGCTGTATATCTGGATCAGTCAAAAAACCCTTAAAGTGTAAATGTGACGCAAGTCCTTTATCTCACTTACAAAAAACTGATATCGCTGAGGGCTTACAAAATAACTGATATCGCTGAGAGTTACGCATTGTGCGCCGTACGCAAAAGTCTTATCCACAAATAATTGTCCCAAAAAACTTTTGAAAGAAAGTTTACAAAAAGAAATTTGCGTCACAAGTGGCAGATGATTCGGCTTTCTTCTCAACATCTGCCACTTGTGACGCAAATTTCTTTTTGTAAAACTTTTAAAAACTTTTTGGGTTAATTTTTTCTGAATAAGTCTTTTGCGTACGGCGCACAATGCGTCACCTTCAGCTATATCAGTTATTTTGTAAGTAAGATAAAGGACTTGCGTCACATTTATCCATTAAGGGTTTTTTTGACTGATATCAGTACTTTTGTAAGTTTTAAGATTAAGGTTAAGGCCAGCTATAACATATCAAAAGTTTTTTTTAGAGACGAAGAAAGCAATTTTATATATCCCGTAACACAAAAGATAATACCAAAACCACATTTGAAACAGGAAAATCAAACTATACGGCAATTTTCATATTTGCCACTGTTTTCTGCTTCTAAAACACTGAGACTTTGTCGAAGACACCAACCTTAAAATTGAAACACTTTTCCAGTTTTGGTCATTTTGCCTGTATTCTACTCCCAAAACTCAGAGACTTTGCCGAAGTCACCAATATTCCATCTGCCATACATTTCGAAAAAGTCTAAAAACATAAAATTGAAACACTTTTCCAGTTTTGGTCATTTCGCCCGTATTCTACTCCCAAGACATCAATTCTCCATCTGCCATACATTTCGAAAAAAGTCTAAAGACATAAAATTGAAACACTACTCCCAAAACTCTGAGACTTTGCCGAAGACACCAATTCTCCATCTGACATACATTTCGAAAAAAGTCTCAAAACATAAAATTGAAACACTTTTCCAGTTTTGGTCATTTCGCACGTATTCTACTCTAAAAAATCTGAGACTTTGCCGAAGACAACAATTCTACAATTCTAATGGGTTGTGATGAAAGTTCATGGTTTGACCATCAAAGCTGATCGCCAGCGCCAATCTCAACATTTTCTTTTTGATTTTTCACTTCAATGATCTATTGAAATTGAGATACAGACTCAATAAACCAATTTATTCAACGTATACTACATGCCTGAAACATAAATAGTTTGACAAATTGTGTATTTACTGAGCGTCATAGACCTGAAACGTCATTCTTCTTCTTCTTAAAATGGCGAAAATCACAACCCATTGAAACAGAAAATTCCAACTTCGCGACGTTTCTCTCCAATACCGTCCAATTCTACTCCCAAAACTGTGAGACTTTGCCGAAGAAACCAACGTTCCATCTACCACAGTTCTCGAGATAAGACTAAAAACTGATAGTGACCTAATTTTTCCAGTTTTTGTACATACTACCCTATGCTTCTCCCAAAACTCTAAGACTTTGCCGAAGAAACCAACCCTCCATCTGTCACAGTTCCCTAGATAAGTCTAGAAACTGATAGTGACCAAATTTTTCCAGTTTTTTTACATACTGCCCTATTCTACTCCCAAAACTCACAAACTTTGCCGAAGAAACCAACCCTCCATCTGCCACAGTTCCCGAGATAAGTCTCAAAACTGAGAGTGACCAAATTTTTCCAGTTTTTGTACATACTGCCCTATTCTACTCCCAAAACTCTGAGACTTTGCAGAAGAAACCAACCCTCCATCTGCCACAGTTTCCTAGATAAGTCTAAAAACTGAAAGTGACCAAATTTTTCCAGTTTTTGTACATACTGCCCTATTCTACTCCCAAAACTCTAAAACTTTGCCGAAGAAACCAACCCTCCATCTGCCACAGTTCCCGAGATAAGTCTCAAAACTGATAGTGACCAAATTTTTCAAGTTTTTGTACATACTGCCCTATCTTACTTCCAAAACTCTAAGACTTTACCGAAGAAACCAACCTTCCATCTGCCAAAGTTCCCGAGATAAGTCTAAAAACTAAAAGTGACCAAATTTTTCCAGAGTTTTTGTACATACTGCCCTATTCTACTTTTAAAACTCTAAAACTTTGCCGAAGAAACCAACCCTCCATCTGCCACAGTTCCCCAGATAAGTCTCAAAACTGATGGTGACCAAATTTTTCCAGTTTTCCAGTCCCAGACTAAATTTTTCCATAGGAACTAACTAACTAACTAACGTAGGCGATTTTCATTATATGAAAATTCGAGATTTTGCCTATTTTCATACAAACATCAATGTTTCGAAGTTCAATATCTCGGCCAATTTCTCGTATTGATGGCTAGATATCTAAGTTTGGGGGTCGTTGGACGTTTAAGGGGGAGAACTGAAAAAGTTGCTATAAATATGCTCTGCCGTCCTCAAAAAAATTTTGTTATAACATTTTTGGTAGTGGACTTGCGTCACGCCCGCTTACTAACGTAATGCAATTTTATAAGTAGTGTATTTGAATTTGTATTGTTCGGTGTAAAGTGAACACCGCCAAAGACTGTCCCAAGCCAGTTTGAAAAAGAGTGGAGGGAATGAAGTTTAACGAGGACGTAGCAGTAGATAAGATAGAATTAGATAGATCAATCTTAAGGCTGAATGAATCGTGAGCTGGAAGCCGAAAGAATTGGGGTTAAGGGACCAACGTTGAGGCGAAACAACACGATCAGGAAGCCCAAGGATAGGACGATCCCTGAATTCTTATTAGCTACTAGGTTAAGCTTTAGAAGGACGTTATTTAAAAGACGCCAATAACCTTTTGCTCAGATAGGTTCAAAAGAATGGGCAAAGCTTTATGGAAAAGAATGTTC
Source organism: Bradysia coprophila (assembly GCF_014529535.1). Taxonomy (NCBI): domain Eukaryota; kingdom Metazoa; phylum Arthropoda; class Insecta; order Diptera; family Sciaridae; genus Bradysia; species Bradysia coprophila. The sequence continues at coordinate 371,063 of NW_023503989.1, read as the reverse complement.
AAAAAGAGTAATACTACCCCGTCGGGCACTGTGCACTTTGATAGGCACTGTGGTCCCGGAACGTGCAGAAATGTGCGGGTCAGAGCTCGGGGATTACCGGGGGCGAGCAAAGTAAAGCTTTCATACTCACCAACCCGCAGTAGCAAGCGTGGTGTTTTAATGCTAAAAACCTTCAAACGAAGCCCCAACGAATTATACATTGCCACACCTATAAAAAAAATATTTGGGTATGGTACCCGTGCAGTTCTTTTTACTACACAGCTGAACATTAGTTTTCAGCATATCTGTATATTGTACGTAATTGCTGAATTTTGAACGTAATGACATTACTATGTACAGCTAAGATGTACTACTGTTCTGTTACGTTAACAAATATACTGCTACGTTAACAAATGTACTTGTCCCGAATTTGTACAGCAGAGCAGTACATGATTTGTGACAGATTCAAAGTACCATTCAGATAGACAATGTACACTATAGCTGAATGAATTATCAGTTTGAATGTAGTGGTCGTGAAAACTTCCATAATGTTAAATGAGACTAAACACTGCACGAACTTTCGAGACAATTTAGGAACTATTTGTAATTAGTAGAGGGGCATTTGGTGTCTAGCCATCCTAAATTATTAGCGAAAATGTTTTGATGGGATTATTTTGAGTATTATTATTAGTAGTCAAAAAAACACTAATTAGAAATTTTTTAGGTCGCGGATCAACAAGGTTTTTTTAACAAACAAAATTTCGACCGCCAATATAAAATCGGCGGTACAATATAAACAATCCGTTTCTTCGGCGACATTCCATGATTTTCAACAGAGATTGTATATAAAATATAAAATTAATTAAATAAGGCGACACTTACGTGGAATCCGAAATATGAACGTTCGCGAGCTTTGTTAACGTAAGTACAAGATGCAATTAATGACGATTCTTCTTCTCCTTCTATACGTCGGTTCTTCATTCATGCGTGCATTTGTACATACGAATAAAGAACCGACGTATATGTAGAAGAAGAAGAAGAATCGTTTTTTCGAATCTAGTACCTACGTTAACAAAGTACGCGAAAGTTTAATTTTCGATGATGATTCCACGTAAATGTCGTGTTGTTTAATTAATTTTATATTTTATACACAATCTCCGTTGAAAATAATGGAAGAAATGAAGTGTTTATATTGTACCGCTGATTTTATATTGGCGGGTGAAATTTTGTTTGTTAAAAAAACCTTGTTGACCTTGAATTTTTCTAATTAGTGTTTTTTTGACTACTAATAATACTCAAAATAATTCCATCAAAACATTTTTTATAAAATCCATAGGAAGGCAAATCAATTTTTTTTTAAACGAAATGCCCCCCTACTAAATTCAGAAATTCAAGTTTTGAATAATTAACGTATTTGAATAATGAAGGCTCAAGAAATTTTTTTAATAAATGACTTGGTAAATGATTTTGTTACACTATAAACCTATTTTTTGACATTCGTAAATATCAATCTTTCTCTTCTGTTCGAAAGTTAGCACTTAAGGAGCACACGTTATTCCACGAATTTTGTCATAAATGTAGCCGGCGAAAGAACTCAGCCTCGATGCTTGTGAGAAAAAGGCACTGATTAAGTAAATCCACGCAATCGATTCTTAACACATTTTCAAACAGTTTGCTCAAAAAAATGAATAAACAGCTTTTCCTAAGAAAAATTTCTCACTTTTAGTTTTCATTCGCATACAAAATCATGAAATGAAAAAACTGAAGTCTGCAAACAAAGGATAACAAATTTGACGTACACATGTGTAGTACTAGTTGTGTTTTAACCGCTTTTGAGCGAGACAGTAATGACGTATTAGTAAAATTGACTATGTTTCTACCCTTAATTTTAATAAACTTCTGTCAGACTGTTGGGTGTCTAAATAATATGTGACAAAAGCCCATCTGCCGGAAACTTAACTTTTTCTTTCAAAATATTTATTCTTAGAATTATAGAATAGGAGAAGAAGACTTAAGTCTTACAATTTCCTAACAAATAATTTACAGAAAACAAGGCATCAGAACAGTCGGAGCGTTTGCTGCGACTTAGCCCCGTACGACCCGTAATCCTATTTCGTCCGTAACCATAATACGTCCGTAGCCGTAATACGCCCGGAACCCTAATACGTCTACAACCCTCTAATGCGTTTGTTACCAAAATGCAAGACAAATTTACTGAAAGTGTTCATTTTTAAAATTGCGCAGAGCGCAATTACGAAAGCCCGTACGAAGTACCTCTCAAATAAAACCAACAATTTACGACATTATTTTAGAAACCCAAAATTTTTTGCCAACTTTCCATTGGGTATTCAATTACCTCTCAAATAAAACAAAAATTAGCAAAATCGGATGATATTTACTCGATTTATGTGCAAAAAACACTTAGTGCCGAGTAGCGGCCTTAGTCCAAGGGCCCAAATTTGAAACTTTTTTCGCCATCATTCTATTCGGCATTCAATTACCTTCCATAAAAAACTAAATCTAGCAAAATCGGATGAGATTTACTCGATTTATGTGCAAAAAACACTTAGGGCCGAGTAGCGGCCTTAGTCCAAGGGCCCAAATTTGAAACTTTTTTCGCCATCATTCTATTCGGCATTCAATTACCTTCCATAAAAAACTAAATCTAGCAAAATCGGATGAGATTTACTCGATTTATGTGCAAAAAACACTTAGTGCCGAGTAGCGGCCTTAGTCCAAGGGCCCAAATTTGAAACTTTTTTCGCCATCATTCTATTCGGCATTCAATTACCTTCCATAAAAAACTAAATCTAGCAAAATCGGATGAGATTTACTCGATTTATGTGCAAAAAACACTTAGGGCCGAGTAGCGGCCTTAGTCCAAGGGCCCAAATTTGAAACTTTTTTCGCCATCATTCTATTCGGCATTCAATTACCTTCCATAAAAAACTAAATCTAGCAAAATCGGATGAGATTTACTCGATTTATGTGCAAAAAACACTTAGGGCCGAGTAGCGGCCTTAGTCCAAGGGCCCAAATTTGAAACTTTTTTCGCCATCATTCTATTCGGCATTCAATTACCTTCCATAAAAAACTAAATCTAGCAAAATCGGATGAGATTTACTCGATTTATGTGCAAAAAACACTTAGGGCCGAGTAGCGGCCTTAGTCCAAGGACCCAAATTTGAAACTTCTTTCGCCATCATTCTATTTGGCATTCAATTACCTTCCATAAAAAACTAAATCTAGCAAAATCGGATGAGATTTACTCGATTTATGTACAAAAAACACTTAGGGCCGAGTAGCGGCCTTAGTCCAAGGGCCCAAATTTGAAACTTTTTTCGCCACGTTCTTTTCGGTATTCAATTATCTCTCAAACGAAACAAAAACTAGCAAAATCGGATGAGATTTACTCGATTTATGTTCAAAAAACACTTAGGGCCGAGTAGCGGCCTTAGTCCAAGGGCCCAAATTTGAAACTTTTTTCGCCACGTTCTTTTCGGTATTCAATTATCTCTCAAATGAAACAAAAAGTAGCAAAATCGGATGAGATTTACTCGATTTATGTGCAAAAAACACTTAGGGCCGCGTAGCGGCCTTAGTCCAAGGGCCCAAATTTGAAACTTTTTTCGCCACGTTCTTTTCGGTATTCAATTACCTTCCATAAAAAACTAAATCTAGCAAAATCGGATGAGATTTACTCGATTTATGTGCAAAAAACACTTAGGGCCGAGTACCGACCTTTGAGCCCTACCAACAAGCCCGGGTTGCATCTTACCCAAAAACAATGTTCAGCAACTTTGTTCTACTCGTCAATACCTTTCATTTGATATATCACAAGCAGCTATTGCGTGCGTATTTCGGTAGATATCGTCGAAAGACTGAAAAACACCTATAGGGCCCTAGCTCTGGAAGGGCCGACCCTACCATGCCCATTTTCGAACTTGACCTTACTTTTGTCGATACCAATCAGGAAAAAAAAGAATTTTGAAAAAAGGTTGTGATTTACTCAAGCTAGAGGGGTCACAGACGGACGGACGGACGGACGGACGGACGGACATTTTTAGCCCCGTACGAAGTACTGGGGGCTTATAAGATTAATATGCCGTTTGTAACACGTCGAATTGGAAGCAGACAGTAAGGGGAAAGCATTTGGTTATGTTCATAGATGACGAATCCGCAATAAAAACAAGGCATCAGAACAGTCGGAGCGTTTGCTGCGACTTAGCCCCGTACAACCCGTAATCCTATTTCGTCCGCAACCATAATACGTCCGTTGCCCTAATAAGCCCGGAACCCTAATACGTCTACAACCCTCTAATGCGTCTGTTACCAAAATGCAAGTCAAGTTGGGAATTGTCAAATTTACTGAAAGTGTTCATTTTTAAAATTGCGCATAGCGCAATTACGAAAGCCCGTACGAAGTACCTCTCAAATAAAACCAACAATTTACGACATTATTTTAGAAACCCAAAATTTTTTGCCAACTTTCCATTGGGTATTCAATTACCTCTCAAGTGAAACAAAAACTAGCAAAATCGGTTGAGATTTACTCGATTTATGTGCAAAAAGCTCTTAGGGCCGAGTAGCGGCCTTAGTGCAAGGGCCCAAATTTGAAACTTTTTTTTGCCATCATTCTATTCGGCATTCAATTATCTCTCAAATGAAACAAAATCTAGCAAAATCGGATGAGATTTACTCGATTTATGTGCAAAAAACACTTAGGGCCGAGTAACGACCTTTGAGCCCTCCCAACAAGCCCACGTTACATCTTACCCAAAAACAATGTTCAGCAACTTTGTTCTACTCGTCAATACCTTTCATTTGATATATCACAAGCAGCTATTGCGTGCGTATTTCGGTAGATATCGTCGAAAGACTGAAAAACACCTATAGGGCCCTAGCTCTGGAGGGGCCGACCCTACCATGCCCATTTTCGAACTTGACCTTACTTTTGTCGATACCAATCGGGGAAAAAAAGAATTTTGAAAAAAGGTTGTGATTTACTCTAGCTAGAGGGGTCACGGACGGACGGACGGACGGACGGACGGACGGACGGACGGACGGACGGACGGACGGACGGACGGACGGACGGACGGACGGACGGACGGACGGACGGACGGACGGACATTTTTTAGCCCCGTACGAAGTACTGGGGGCTTATAAGATTAATATGCCGTTTGTAACACGTCGAATTGGAAGCAGACAGTAAGGGCAAAGCATTTGGTTATGTTCATAGATGACGAATCCGCAATAAAAACAAGGCATCAGAACAGTCGGAGCGTTTGCTGCGACTTAGCCCCGTACAACCCGTAATCCAATTTTGTCCGCAACCATTATACGTCCGTAGCCCTAATAAGCTCGGAACCCTAATACGTCCACAACCCTCTAATGCGTATGATACCAAAATGCAAGTCAAGTTGCGCATTGTCAAATTTACTGAAACTGTTCATTTTTAAAATTGCGCATAGCGCAATTACGAAAGCCCGTACGAAGTACCTTTCAAATAAAACCAACAATTTACGACATTATTTTAGAAACCCAAAATTTTTTGCCAACTTTCCATTGGGTATTCAATTACCTCTCAAATGAAACAAAAACAAGCAAAATCGGTTGAGATTTACTCGATTTATGTGCAAAAAGCACTTAGGGCCGAGTAGCGGCCTTAGTGCAAGGGCCCAAATTTGAAACTTTTTTTGCCATCATTCTATTCGTCATTCAATTATCTCTCAAATGAAACAAAAACTAGCAAAATCGGATGAGATTTACTCGATTTATGTGCAAAAAACACTTAGGGCCGAGTAGCGGCCTTAGTCCAAGGGCCCAAATTTGAAACTTTTTTCGCCACGTTCTTTTCGGTATTCAATTAGACTCCATAAAAAACTAAATCTAGCAAAATCGGATGAGATTTACTCGATTTATGTGCAAAAAACACTTAGGGCCGAGTAGCGGCCTTAGTCCAAGAGCCCAAATTTGAAACTTTTTTCGCCACGTTCTTTTCGGTATTCAATTAGACTCCATAAAAAACTAAATCTAGCAAAATCGGATGAGATTTACTCGATTTATGTGCAAAAAACACTTAGGGCCGAGTAGCGGCCTTAGTCCAAGGGCCCAAATTTGAAACTTTTTTTGCCATCATTCTATTCGGTATTCAATTAGACTCCATAAAAAACTAAATCTAGCAAAATCGGATGAGATTTACTCGATTTATGTGCAAAAAACACTTAGGGCCGAGTAGCGGCCTTAGTCCAAGGGCCCAAATTTGAAACTTTTTTCGCCATCATTCTATTCGGTATTCAATTAGACTCCATAAAAAACTAAATCTAGCAAAATCGGATGAGATTTACTCGATTTATGTGCAAAAAACACTTAGGGCCGAGTAGCGGCCTTAGTCCAAGGGCCCTAATTTGAAACTTTTTTCGTCACGTTCTTTTCGGTATTCAATTACCTTCCATAAAAAACTAAAACTAGCAAAATCGGATGAGATTTACTCGATTTATGTGCAAAAAACACTTAGGGCCGAGTAACGACCTTTGAGCCCTCCCAACAAGCCCACGTTGCATCTTACCCAAAAACAATGTTCAGCAACTTTGTTCTACTCGTCAATACCTTTCATTTGATATATCACAAGCAGCTATTGCGTGCATATTTCGGTAGATATCGTCGAAAGACTGAAAAACACCTATAGGGCCCTAGCTCTGGAAGGGCCGACCCTACCATGCCCATTTTCGAACTTGACCTTACTTTTGTCGATACCAATCGGGGAAAAAAAGAATTTTGAAAAAAGGTTGCGATTTACTCTAGCTAGAGGGGTCACGGACGGACGGACGGACGGACGGACGGACGGACGGACGGACGGACGGACGGACGGACGGACGGACGGACGGACGGACGGACGGACGGACGGACGGACGGACGGACGGACGGACGGACATTTTTTTTATTGCGGATTCGTCATCTATGAACATAACCAAATGCTTTGCCCTAACTGTCTGCTTCCAATTCGACGTGTTACAAACGGCATATTAATCTTATAAGCCCCCAGTACTTCGTACGGGGCTAAAAATGTCCGTCCGTCCGTCCGTCCGTCCGTCCGTCCGTCCGTGACCCCTCTAGCTAGAGTAAATCACAACCTTTTTTCAAAATTCTTTTTTTCCCCGATTGGTATCGACAAAAGTAAGGTCAAGTTCGAAAATGGGCATGGTAGGGTCGGCCCCTCCAGAGCTAGGGCCCTATAGGTGTTTTTCAGTCTTTCGACGATATCTATCGAAATACGCACGCAATAGCTGCTTGTGATATATCAAATGAAAGGTATTGACGAGTAGAACAAAGTTGCTGAACATTGTTTTTGGGTAAGATGTAACGTGGGCTTGTTGGGAGGGCTCAGAGGTCGTTACTCGGCCCTAAGTGTTTTTTGCACATAAATCGAGTAAATCTCATCCGATTTTGCTAGATTTAGTTTTTTATGGAAGGTAATTGAATACCGAAAAGAACGTGGCGAAAAAAGTTTCAAATTTGGGCCCTTGGACTAAGGCCGCTACTCGGCCCTAAGTGTTTTTTGCACATAAATCGAGTAAATCTCATCCAATTTTGCTAGTTTTTGTTTCATTTGAGAGATAATTGAATGCCGAATAGAATGATGGCAAAAAAAAGTTTCAAATTTGGGCCCTTGCACTAAGGCCGCTACTCGGCCCTAAGTGTTTTTTGCACATAAATCGAGTAAATGTCATCCAATTTTGCTAGTTTTTGTTTCATTTGAGAGATAATTGAATGCCGAATAGAATGATGGCAAAAAAAAAGTTTCAAATTTGGGCCCTTGCACTAAGGCCGCTACTCGGCCCTAAGTGCTTTTTGCACATAAATCGAGTAAATCTCAACCGATTTTGCTAGTTTTTGTTTCATTTGAGAGGTAATTGAATACCCAATGGAAAGTTGGCAAAAAATTTTGGGTTTCTAAAATATTGTCGTAAATTGTTGGTTTTATTTGAGAGGTACTTCGTACGGGCTTTCGTAATTGCGCTATGCGCAATTTTAAAAATGAACACTTTCAGTGAATTTGACAATTCCTAACTTGACTTGCATTTTGGTAACAGACGCATTAGAGGGTTGTAGACGTATTAGGGTTCCGGGCTTATTAGGGCTACGGACGTATTATGGTTGCGGACGAAATAGGATTACGGGTTGTACGGGGCTAAGTCGCAGCAAACGCTCCGACTGTTCTGATGCTTGTTTTATTGCGGATTCGTCATCTATGAACATAACCAAATGCTTTGCCCTTACTGTCTGCTTCCAATTCGACGTGTTACAAACGGCATATTAATCTTATAAGCCCCCAGTACTTCGTACGGGGCTAAAAATGTCCGTCCGTCCGTCCGTCCGTCCGTCCGTCTGTGACCCCTCTAGCTTGAGCAAATCACAACCTTTTTTCAAAATTCTTTTTTTCCCCGATTGGTATCGACAAAAGTAAGGTCAAGTTCGAAAATGGGCATGGTAGGGTCGGCCCTTCCAGAGCTAGGGCCCTATAGGTGTTTTTCAGTCTTTCGACGATATCTACCGAAATACGCACGCAATAGTTGCTTCCGATTTTGCTAGATTTAGTTTTTTATGGAAGGTAATTGAATACCGAAAAGAACGTGGCGAAAAAAGTTTCAAATTTGGGCCCTTGGACTAAGGCCGCTACTCGGCCCTAAGTGTTTTTTGCACATAAATCGAGTAAATCTCATCCGATTTTGCTAGATTTTGTTTCATTTGAGAGATAATTGAATGCCGAATAGAATGATGGCAAAAAAAGTTTCAAATTTGGGCACTTGGACTAAGGCTGCTACTCGGCCCTAAGTGCTTTTTGCACATAAATCGAGTAAATCTCATCCGATTTTGTTAGATTTAGTTTTTTATGGAAGGTAATTGAATACCGAAAAGAACGTGGCGAAAAAAGTTTCAAATTTGGGCCCTTGGACTAAGCCCGCTACGCGGCCCTAAGTGTTTTTTGCACATAAATCGAGTAAATCTCATCCGATTTTGCTAGATTTAGTTTTTTTATGGAAGGTAATTGAATACCGAAAAGAACGTGGCGAAAAAAGTTTCAAATTAGGGCCCTTGGACTAAGGCCGCTACTCGGTCCTAAGTGTTTTTTGCACATAAATCGACTAAATCTCATCCGATTTTGTTAGATTTAGTTTTTTATGGAAGGTAATTGAATACCGAAAAGAACGTGGCGAAAAAAGTTTCAAATTTGGGCCCTTGGACTAAGGGCGCTACTCGGCCCTAAGTGCTTTTTGCACATAAATCGAGTAAATCTCAACCGATTTTCCTAGTTTTTGTTTCATTTGAGAGGTAATTGAATACCCAATGGAAAGTTGGCAAAAAATTTTGGGTTTCTAAAATAATGTCGTAAATTGTTGGTTTTATTTGAAAGGTACTTCGTACGGGCTTTCGTAATTGCGCTATGCGCAATTTTAAAAATGAACAGTTTCAGTAAATTTGACAATGCCCAACTTGACTTGCATTTTGGTAACAGACGCATTAGAGGGTTGTAGACGTATTAGGGTTCCGGGCTTATTAGGGCTACGGACGTATTATGGTTGCGGACGAAATAGGATTACGGGTCGTACGGGGCTAAGTCGCAGCAAACGCTCCGACTGTTCTGATGCCTTGTTTTTATTGCGGATTCGTAGTCTATGAACATAACCAAATGCTTTGCCCTTACTGTCTGCTTCCAATTCGACGTGTTACAAACGGCATATTAATCTTATAAGCCCCCAGTACTTCGTACGGGGCTAAAAACTTCCTTCTTGAACATTTGGAAATTACATTACCACACAACAGTATTAAAATACGAGAACTTTTAAAGTTCAATTTCACAATACTGATCAACTGAACATTAATGTTCAGCAAGATAGTACAGTGTAGACGTACGATGTTATAAGATAGCTTTCCCATAATGTCTTCCAAACACAAGTACTAAGTTGGGACATGGGTAAGGTGGTGGACTGGAGTGTCGGAGGTCCAGAGTTCGAATCGCACGGACGGCAGTTTTTTTATTTTAAATAAGTTGACGTAAATAAACGTACTAAATAGTTTAAAGATGAAAATTTATGAACTCTGAATAATATTTTCTGTACAACTTTTATTTTTCGATGAGACAACCAATGTTCGCCCAACTGTACATTGATACAGCTGTACTGTAAATATTACTGCTACGTTAACATAATGTACTTGTCCCGAATTTGTACAGTATATTCGTACAACGACTACAGCTGAGCTGGACAAAATTTTTATAGGTGCACATATAATGCCAGAACATTGTCGTCAAGACACAAAATGCAAGAAATGGAAGAAGAGCTAGAAAAGATAAAATGGGATGTTGTGGGAGTGAGCGAAGTGAGAAAACCTGAAATTACAATCATTCAAAATTACAATTACATTCTTCTACAGAGGAAGTGACAGTCAGATGCTGATACACGGTGTCGGATTGTTCATACATAAACGATGGTCGGATCGCATAACTCACACGAAAAGCATATCCGATCGAGTGATATAGGTAAGCCTGAAGATAAATAACAGATACAGTGTCAAATTAATTCAGGTTTACGCACCCACGTCCACCCATGATGACGAAGAAGTAGAAAGATTCTATGAAGATGTCGAGAAAGCTCTGGACGAAAACCCATCACATTACCAATATCTAATCGGTGATTTCAATGCGAAGCTGGGAAAACGAGAAGAAGACTCAGAAGTTTCTATTGGTAGTTTTTGCAACGACCAAAGAAATGAGCGTGGAAATACTTTACTCAACTTCCTACAGCAACGCAATTTGTACGCAATGAATTCATTTTTTGCCGGAATGCCTCAACGGAAATGGACTTGGGCTAGTGCAGATGGTGTAACGAAAAATGAGATCGATTACATCATAACTGGCTGTAAGTCAACCGTTAAGAACGTTACGGTCCTAAACAATTTTTCAACCGGTAGTGATCACCGAATGGTTCGTGCAAGAGTCACGTTAAATACCAGATTTCAAAGATCACAACTAGTTCAAAAAAGTGAAAGGATTGACGTACAAAAACTTTACACACAAAATGAAGAATTTGCTACGAAAATGACTGCCGAATTAGATAACGTCAACAATCAATGTGAAACATTGGACGAATTGAATACCAAAATCGTCAATACAATAATGGGTTTCATGAAATCCAAATGCAAATCCGTCCAAGGGAAAGAATCAAAACTCAGCAGAGAAACATTAGACCTGATCACAAGCAGAGCAGAGTTGGTAAAAAACGGAGGGCGAGATTCGGTGGAATACCGGGACTTGTCTAAAAGTATAAACAAAGCAAGGAGATCAGATGAAAGAAAATATAATGTCCAATTGGCTCACGCCAAAAAAGAAATCTTCAAATTACGAGACAAAACAGGAACGATCCAAACGGATCGAAATGCGATATTAAACATTGCAACAGAATTTTATGAGAATTTGTTTTCTCCAGCAAGACAGAGTCCAACGGAAGAAACCGAAGATAGACCAATAATAAGAAACGTGGGATCGGAGGATATGCCCGACATAACTGTTGATGAAGTCAAGGCCGCAGTAGCCGAGATGAAAAACAAAAAGTCTCCCGGAGAAGATGGTGTTCCAGTGGAAGCCATTAAACTGGGTGGAGACTCCTTATTAAAGGCAATCACTGCTTTGTTTAATCAATGTCTCTAATGCGAAGCAGTATCAGAAGCCTGGGAAAATGCGGTAATTACATTGCTGCATAAAAAAGGAGACATAACAAAGCTGGAAAATTACCGGCCCATAAGCCTATTGTCAACACTCTACAAGTTGTTTATGAAAATCATTACGAAGAGGAACACTAACAAGTTCGACTTCTACCAACCTGTTGAACAAGCTGCTTTCAGATCTGGTTTCAGCACAAACGACCATTTGCAGGTGATGAGAACGCTCATTGAGAAGTGTCGTGAATACAACATCGACATAGTCTTGCTATTCATAGACTTCGAAAAAGCTTTCGATTCAGTGGAAACATGGTCGATATTGGACGCATTAGACGAATGTAGAGTAGACTCAAGGTACTCCAACACAATTCGATATGTGTACAAAAATGCTACTTCATGTATAAAACTTCATAAGAGGACGGAGAAATTCAGAATCGGCCGAGGTGTCAGGCAGGGTGACACTATTTCACCGAAATTATTCACGGCGATTCTGCAGAGTGTTTTTAGGAAGTAAAACCGGAGTAAAATTTGAATAAATGGAGAGTACCTGAGCAATCTCTGCTTCGCTGATGACATTGTACCGATAGCAGCGAATCTAGGTCAGGCTCAGCTTATGCTACAACAGTTAAGTGAAGAGGCAAGCAAAGTTGGCCTCAAGATGAACTTATCGAAAACAAAAGTCATGACCAACATCGGGGACGATAGAGAAATCAAAATTGGTGACACTGTCATTGAACGAGTCGACAGCTATGTATATCTAGGACATAAACTGAAGTTAGGTCTGGACAACCAGACTGCAGAAATAAGACGTATGATTGGTCTTGCATGGGCAGCGTTCGGAAAACTCAGACTAATTTTCAAAAGCAAAATGAATAATAGTCTGAAACGAAAAGTTTTCGACACTTTTGTGTCCCTCCAGTGCTCACTTATGGAGCGGAAACGTTGACTTTAACGAAAGCATCCGAAGATAAATTGAGACTGACACAAAGAGCCATGGAACGGAGTATGCTTGGCATAACACTCAGAGACAGAATGACGAATCAATGGATTCGACAACAAACCAGGGTCGTTGATGTCATGGAAAGAATAGCATCTCTGAAATGGAGCTGGGCGGGACATATTGCAAGAAGGACAGACGAACGTTGGACCAAAAAGATCATGAACTGGCGACCATATAAAAGACGAGCTATAGGTAGACCACCAGAGAGATGGACAAACGGAATTAAGAATATTGCAGGTACAAACTGGCAGCAAATGGCAATGGATCGTACGAAATGGAAAGAAGTTGGAGAGGCCTACATCCAGCAGTGGATAGAAACAGGCTGAAAAAGAAGAAGAAGATTGTGTAAAGTGACTATTTCCCTAATTAGGTAAATAACAAACTGGGATAATTAACTTATGACCTCGCTTATGACCGTGACTTAAAATTTTTTTTTAGAAATATCTATCGACATAATAAATTTAAATATAGACTCCAATAATGAAAATTGTGCGTACTGCCATGCTATGTCTAAATTAAATTTTCGAAACAAGACACAGAACAACGTAAAATTCCCGTAATATAAAAACGCCTCCCCCATAACGATTTTACAAATGCAATAAAAACCCAAATCACAATTCAATTTAAAAATTTTCATAGGTACTTGACATATCACACACAAAAAACCTCAGGAAAAAAAATTCAAGCAAGAATCTAGAGATATTATTTTCATCTAATTGCATACATGAATACCAATGAATGGTGATTGTATGCCCCACAGCATATCAATTTGAGGAATACTTTCCGAAAATGAGAATTAAATAATTTTTTTTGTTATTCGGTATGAAGTGATTCGATGAATTTTTGAGGGACTCAATAATTGAATTCCATGCCATCTGGTTTCGAAAATCTTATGTACGTTGAACAGGTTCTGCTGTTTTTAGATTACAGTTCAAATTATTTGATAGAAAAGATGACACCACTTCAAAACAATTGAATAATAAAATAGAGCTTTTGTAAGAATGCGTCATCGTACAGCAAATACTAAGAAAATGTTCGACTTTGATTGAACTTTGTTATTTTCGATTCTACTAATAAGACCAGGGGCACATAATCGTATATACCAAGAAAACTACTCGTACGTCTATACAGTTTACAACTACCACGTGCGTGCGGTCGTGTAGCTGCTTCAACCGTACAAACAGGTGTAAATAGTTTTGTTTGTATGAGTGGACCGGTTGAAGCAAATTCATACTGAAATATCTCTGACTCTAGATTAAATTAGACAACCAGTTGAGGGACAAACCCTGCACCTAAGCATCCGGTGAAGATTTTCTTGACAAATGCTTATTTTGAATGCAAAGAGATTTGCTATGTCTGTCTACCCCTTAGTGACCTCATTTAAAAATAACTTTGGTCACAGTTTTGTCTTGACAGTGTATTAGATGTGTGTTTTATTTGTGGGGAATATGAATGAGGGACGGTGTCATGGCGTGTCGGTGTTGCAGTTTGATTTTTTTAATTTGTTTTTATAGTGACTACAGTGAACGACATCTCAAAAGTCTCATATCTTATGATTTCCACGTTTTCTATGAATTCCACACAGCTCACACTCTGTATCAGTATGATCCGCTGTGGTTGCCAAGGTTGTATATTATTAGGAGGTTGCGCCAACAGCCTTTTTTCGTGGTGACATTAAATCAAAAAAAAAAGGTCACTGGTGTGTTGTGTTTCAAGTAAGTTGAATTCTTCGTTGTGACCTCAACGCAAAAAAGAAGTGACAGCTGCGAAGAATTCACCGAAATACAAATAGTACCACAGTTGCGGTCATTTCTTTTTCTCGTTTACCGTGACAGTGAATCGCACAACCATTTAATTAAACATAGCTAACGCCGACCCGTACGAAACACCTATTTGTATCAAAAGCCTTTACTGTGAAACTCTTCATTTCTTTTACTTCATTCTCTACTGAAAAGCTATTCGCGCTTTAAAATCACTTGCATTATCCACTCTTTGCCCTGCTATCATATACAAATAAATTGCCGGAGGCAATATAGACAGCCCCGTACGAAGTCAACTTTCATAAATTCCTATTTAAACAGCTATATACCGCTATATTTACCTATATTTTCCTATAAATAAACATTTCACAGATGAATATGCTATTATATAGCTCTATATGCCTGTATATAGCTCAATATCATGTCCGGAGCGATAGCGGAGGACTTGACGCAGTCTAACTTCCAAAAAAAGAACGAAGAAATTTTTTTGAGACACGGCAACTATATATAGCTCGAAGTGGTTTCTGAGTGTGGTTTTCGAGGGTCGGGAACGCGTTTTCGGCTGTAGCTGAGCTGTATTGAAACCTACAGAGGCGTGCGACCCATCAAATGAAAGGTATTCGTAACACGATTCGAACAAAAAAATAATTAAAAAAATCGGGCAGATTCGTTTGAGCTAGAGTGATTAGAGTGACCAAATTTTGAGCTACTCGAGCGTAGGATGAAAGGACTAATATTTTTGCGATTATGAGAGATAGAGAGTTACTTTCTTCGGCACAGTCTCAGAGTTTTACGAGTAGAACATAGGGGCATATGTGAAAAATGTCGAAAGTTAGAAATGGGTGGGTCAATTAGGGTTTTAGAGTTGTTTTGTGAATGGTGGCAGATAGAGAGTTACTTTCTTCGGCAAAGTCTAACAGTTTTACGAGTAGAATAGAGGGGCATATGTGAAAAATGTCGAAAGTTGGAAATGGGTGGGTCAATTGGGGTTTTGGAGATATTTCTTGAATGGTGGCAGATAGAGAATTACTTTCTTCGTCAAATTTTCGAATTTCGTCAAATTTTCGAATTTCGTCAAATCGAAACATTGTCGTCAAGACAAAAAATGCAAGAAATAGAAGAAGAGCTAGAAAAGATAAAATGGGATGTTGTGGGAGTGAGCGAAGTGAGAAAACCTGGAGAGGAATGCCTGAAATTACAATCAGGGCATACATTCTTCTACCGAGGAAGTGACAGTCAGATGCTGATGCACGGTGTCGGATTGTTCATAAACAAGCGGTGGTCGGATCGCATAATTCACACGAAAAGCATATCCGATCGAGTGATATACGTAAGCCTGAAGATAAATAACAGATACAGTGTCAAATTAATTCAGGTTTACGCACCCACGTCCACCCATGATGACGAAGAAGTAGAAAGATTCTATGAAGATGTCGAGAAAGCTCTGGACGAAAACCCTTCACATTACCAATATCTAATCGGTGATTTCAATGCGAAGCTGGGAAAACGAGAAGAAGACTCCGAAGTTTCTGTTGGTAGTTTTAGCAACGACCAAAGAAATGAGCGTGGAAATACTTTACTCAACTTCTTACAGCAACACAATTTGTACGCAATGAATTCATTTTTTGCAGGAAAGCCTCAACGGAAATGGACTTGGGCTAGTGCAGATGGTGTAACGAAAAATGAGATCGATTACATCATAACTGGCTGTAAGTCAACCGTTAAGAACGTTACGGTCCTAAACAATTTTTCAACCGGTAGTGATCACCGAATG
This sequence comes from Bradysia coprophila, assembly GCF_014529535.1. Classification (NCBI taxonomy): domain Eukaryota; kingdom Metazoa; phylum Arthropoda; class Insecta; order Diptera; family Sciaridae; genus Bradysia; species Bradysia coprophila. The sequence goes on along the minus strand of NW_023503989.1, from coordinate 354,832 downwards.
GTTCGTGCAAGAGTCACGTTAAATACCAGATTTCAAAGATCACAACTAGTTCAGAAAAGTGAAAGGATTGACGTACAACGGCTTTACACACAAAATGAAGAATTTGCTACGAAAATGACTGCCGAATTAGATAACGTCAACAATCAATGTGAAACATTGGACGAATTGAATACCAAAATCGTCGATACAATAATGGGTTTCATGAAATCCAAATGCAAATCCGTCCAAGGGAAAGAATCAAAACTCAGCAGAGAAACATTAGACCTGATCGCAAGCAGAGCAGAGTTGGTAAAAAACGGAGGACGAGATTCGGTGGAATACCGGAACCTGTCTAAAAGTATCAACAAAGCAAGGAGATCAGATGAAAGAAAATATAATGTCCAATTGGCTCAAAACATAATTGAAGCTAACTGCAATATGAAAGTCCTACGAAGAAAAATGACAAACGCCAAAAAAGAAATCTTCAAATTACGAGACAAAACAGGAACGATCCAAACGGATCGAAATGCGATATTAAATATTGCAACAGAATTTTATGAGAATTTGTTTTCTTCAGCAAGACAGAGCCCAACGGAAGAAACCGAAGATAGACCAATAATAAGAAACGTGGGATCGGAGGATATGCCCGACATAACTGTTGATGAAGTCAAAGCTGCAGTAGCCGAGATGAAAAACAAAAAGTCTCCCGGAGAAGATGGTGTTCCAGTGGAAGCCATTAAACTAGGTGGAGACTCATTATTAAAGGCAATCACGGCTTTGTTTAATCAATGTCTCCAATGGGAAGAAGTACCAGAAGCCTGGGAAAATGCGGTAATTACATTGCTGCATAAAAAAGGAGACATAACAAAGCTGGAAAATTACCGTCCCATAAGCCTTTTGTCAACACTCTACAAGTTGTTTATGAAAATCATTACGAAGAGGAACACTAACAAGTTCGACTTCTACCAACCTGTTGAACAAGCTGCTTTCAGATCTGGTTTCAGCACAAACGACCATTTGCAGGTGATGAGAACGCTTATTGAGAAGTGTCGTGAATACAACATCGACATAGTCTTGCTATTCATAGACTTCGAAAAAGCTTTCGATTCAGTGGAAACATGGTCGATATTGGACGCATTAGACGAATGTAGAGTAGACTCAAGGTACTCCAACACAATTCGATATGTGTACAAAAATGCTACTTCATGTATAAAACTTCATAAGAGCACGGAGAAATTCAGAATTGGCCGAGGTGTAAGGCAGGGTGACACCATTTCACCGAAATTATTCACGGCGATTCTGCAGAGTATTTTTAGGAAGTTAAACTGGAGTAAAATGGGATTAAAGATAAATGGAGAGTACCTGAGCAATCTCCGCTTCGCTGATGACATTGTACCGATAGCAGCGAATCTAGGTCAGGCTCAGCTTATGCTACAACAGTTAAGTGAAGAGGCGAGCAAAGTTGGCCTCAAGATGAACTTATCGAAAACAAAAGTCATGACCAACATCGGGGACGATAGAGAAATCAAAATTGGTGACACTGTCATTGAACGAGTCGACAGCTATGTATATCTAGGACATAAACTGAAGTTAGGTCTGGACAACCAAACTGCAGAAATAAGACGTAGGATTGGTCTTGCATGGGCAGCGTTCGGAAAACTCAGACTAATTTTCAAAAGCAAAATGAATAATAGTCTGAAACGCAAAGTTTTCGACACTTGTGTCCTTCCAGTGCTCACTTATGGAGCGGAAACGTTAACTTTAACAAAAGCATCCGAAGATAAATTGAGAGTGACACAAAGAGCCATGGAACGGAGTATGCTTGGAATAACACTCAGAGACAGAATGACGAATCAATGGATTCGACAACAAACCAGGGTCGTTGATGTCATGGAAAGAATAGCATCTCTGAAATGGAGCTGGGCGGGACATATTGCAAGAAGGACAGACGAACGTTGGACCAAAAAGATCATGAACTGGCGACCATATAAAAGACGAGCTATAGGTAGACCACCAGAGAGATGGACAAACGGAATTAAGAATATTGCAGGTACAAACTGGCAGCAAATGGCAATGGATCGTACGAAATGGAAAGAAGTTGGAGAGGCCTACATCCAGCAGTGGATAGAAACAGGCTGAAAAAGAAGAAGAAGAAGAAGAATTTCGTCAAATTTTCGAATTTCTTCAAATTTTCGATTTTCGTCAAATTTTCAAATTTCGCCAAATTTTCAATTTTTGTCAAATTTACGAATTTCGTCAAATTTTCAATTTTCGTCAAATTTTCGAATTTCGTCAAATTTTCAATTTTCGTCAAATTTTCAAATTTCGCCAAATTTTCGAATTTTTGTCAAATTTTCGAATTTCGTCAAATTTTCGAATTTCGTCAAATTTTCGAATTTCGTCAAATTTTCGAATTTCTTCAAATTTTCGATTTTCGTCAAATTTTCAAATTTCGCCAAATTTTCAATTTTTGTCAAATTTTCGAATTTCGTCAAATTTTCAATTTTCGTCAAATTTTCAAATTTCGTCAAATTTTCAATTTTCGTCAAATTTTCAAATTTCGCCAAATTTTCGAAATTTCGCCAAATTTTCGAATTTTCGTCAAATTTTCGAATTTCTGTTATAAACTGTTATAAAAAGCTTCTAAAAAACTTCTAAAACTACTGATATCCCAACAAAAATCTCTTCGAGAAAAGTGTGACGCAGTCTTTGAAGTAGAATTTCTAAAATGAATGATATCGCTAGAGTTGACGCTTTCAGCTTCGTTACGCAAAAATTAAATTTTACACTCAATTTTAGTTCAAACAAGCTGGCTTAGTTTTTATCATCATTTGCCAAATAATTTTTACCAAAAAAAATTTGACTGGAAACAACCAAAATTTTACCAAAAAAATCTGCGTCGCAAAGTGGCAAATGTTCAGGAACATACCAGCAAGAAAATTTATCTGCCACATGCGCTTTGGTAAAATTTTGGTTGTTTCCAGTCAAATTTTTTTTGGTAAAAATTATTTGGCAGATGATGAGAAAAACTAAGCCAGCTTGTTTGAACTAAAATTGGGTGTAAAATTTAATTTTTGCGTAACGAAGCTGAAAGCGTCAACTCTAGCGATATCATTCATTTTAGAAATTGTACTTCAAAGACTGCGTCACACTTTTCTCGAAGAGATTTTTGTTGGGATAGGTGAATATAGATGTCCATATATGGAATGCCTGAAACACCCCGACACATAAAAAATTATTTCCATGTTAACAGAAACTCTCTAAGTACGATTTTTCCCATTATATATCACTTTTATTGAAATCCAATATGGCCACCGGCAGCCATTTTGTTAGGAGACCGGAAATTTTACCGACGCTTTACATTCGTTAATACCTTTCAAACAAAAAAATATTCATGAAATTCGGTCAAAATTTACTCGAGATATTGACAAAATACTCCACGTTCACTGTACGGCCGAGTAGCCAGATAAGAGCTCACTCCAAGAGACCTAGCTCACGCTCCGGAGAACATAATTTCAAAAACTTTTTCTTCCCTGATTGGTACGGTCAATACCTATCTAATAAAGCTAAAACAGACGAAATATGTTCAAATGTGGCCGACATGTGGCAAAAACTGCTTGCCGCCCTGTGCCTGTTTCACACCAAGGGGTCTAACTCACGAGTCGGTCATCCGATTTCCATAAACTTTTTTTTTGTCGATCGGTATTGTAAATACCTTTTATTTGACGTATCACTTACAAGTGTAACGTTCAAATGTCCGGAGATATCTTCGAAAAACCGTAAAGCACTTATTGGGCCACAGCTCGGGAGGGGTCGATCCAAAATCACTCATCTTCGAACTTAGCCTGTCTTTTGACATTACCAAACGGGAAAAAGACGAATTTTCAAAATCGGATGCGTTTTACTCAAGTTATCGTGCAGACAGACGGACAGACGGACATTTTTTTTCACTGATTTGGCATCTCTAGACAACCACAATAGGTTTCCCCTTACTCAGGGAGTCCAATTCGACGTGTTACAAACGTATGCGTAAACCTATAAGACCCCAGTACTTCGTACGGGTCTAAAAATCTAAGTCGATGCGGTAATTTATTTGGTTTCATTAGACGTCACACGACAATCCTATAGGTTTATTCCGAGGCCATATGATTGTCGAATTTCATGGACTGACTTGTCATTGGGCCTCGGCCTGTTAGTTGGTCGGTAAACGATAAAAAATAAAAATAAATAAAATAAAATTCATCCATAGAGATACAACCTCATCAATATTCATATGAAACCGATCTCTATGGAACACCGCCAAAGACTGTCCCAAGTCAGTTTGAAAAAGAGTGGAGGGAATGAAGTTTAACGAGGACGTAGCAGTAGATAAGATAGGATTAGATAGACTAGTATATTTTAGCTGCACCCAATGCCTACAACTGAATGCGAGAAGGCAGCATAGCTGCCTTAACCATCACTCTAGGTTTAATTTAGTAATTGCGTTTGTTACATTTGTTAAATTTTGTGGTCAAATTTGCCGTATAATTTCTCGTTAAAGACATGTAGACAAAAGGGTCATTCAAGAAATGCACGCGCAAAAAAGTATGATTATCAGACCCTTTCCCAATGCGTACAGTACAGCAAAATGTATGAAGTATACGCTTCTGTTAAATTCCTGCTAACCTATAGAGATTGAGCATACATTTCGTAAAAGCGAAAATCCAGTGAGGTTGAGCTATTTTAGAGTTCCAGCTACATTTTGTTAAAGGACAAATCCAATGAGCTGGAGCTATTACCGTTCCCGCTACATTTTGTAAAAGGGAAAATCCGGTGAAGTCGTTCTATTTTAGCGTTCCCGCTACATTTTGTAAAAGAACAAATCCGGTAAGGTCGGTCTATTAGAGCCTTCGCTTTAATTTTGTTAAAGGACAAATCCAATGAGGTGGAGCTATAAGCGTTCCCGCTACATTTTTTAAAGGGATCCCGTGAGGTCGAGCTATTTTAGAGATCCCACTAAATTTTGTTAAAGGATAAATTCGGTAAGGTCGATTTATTAGAGCCTTCGTTACATTTAGTTAAAGGACAAATCCAATGAGGTTGAGCGATTTTAGCGTTCCCGTTACATTTCGTTTAAGGGCAAATCCAATGAGGTCGGGCTATTTTAGCATTCCCGTTACACTTTGTTAAAGAACAAATCCGGCGAGGTAGTTCTATTAGTACCTTCCCTACATTTCATAAAAGGACAAAATCTATGAGGTTGATATATTAGCGTCTTTAATACATTTTGTAAAATAGCAAATCCGGCGAGGTCGATCTATTTTAGCGATTTTGCCTCATTTCGTTAAAAGAAAAATCCTGTGAGGTCGATCTATTGGAGTCTTCACTACATTTTTTAAAGGGCAGATCCCATGAGGTTCCATTAGCAACTTTAATTCATTTTTTAACGAAATCCTGTGAGCTTGATCTGTTAGCTACATCGCTACATTTTGTAAAAGGAAAAGTCCCGTGAGGTCGTTCTATTAGAGATTTCGCTAAAAGCCAAATCTGGTGAGATCGATCTATAAGAGTTTAGAGTCTTCATTACATTTTGTAGAAGGGAAAATGCGGTAATATCGATCTATAAACGCCTTCGCGATCTGTAAAACGTCAAATCCGGTGAGTTTGTTCTATGAGTGCTTCTGCTAAATTTTTTAAAAGGTCAAATCTTGTGAGGTCGATCTATTACGGCCGAATTAAATTGCACAACAATTTCTTAATTATTAATTAATTTGACCAACATTTCGTTTGCACCCGACTCCACCCAACGCTGATTTCGGGTGAATCAGTGGATGAACAAATGAATTGAAAAATAAATTTTCTTGTATGAAAATATCGTGAATCATTCATATACGACGTTGCCACTTCAAGTTTTGAATTTTCAGCGGACTTATGGCGTGAATAAGTTCACCTGTACATTTGCTAACTGGCGCTATTTTATATTCAATAATTTCAGACTTGTTTCTATGTGTAAGTCAAAAAAATTATAATTTTGCTCGAGTTTGTGCAATCAACATAATACAAAAATTATTTAGACCCACCCGCAACGCACTTTTGCAACCGAATAGTTGATGAGTTTTAAACTGCCGACTGTTAATACATTTAATTTGCAAAGACAGACTGTAACGCACATTACTAAATTTAGAACGATCACACGCGATAATATGTTATTATTACACCATTCGCTTTTCGAATATTTTCGCGCTAACAAAAATACGCTCAAAATTGAAGCACAGTACATTTATCTCGAGCATTGGTTTTTGTTTAAATTTTCGCGCCTACAAAAGCGTACAAACGATGACACAGTTTGATCTAGTACCTTTAGCACTGCCGTTTGACGTCTTAAAACGAAAAACATTTTGTTGTTGTTTGCAAAAATAATAATAAAATGTCGCTTTGGAATGAAAAATGAATGAATGCAACAAAAAGTGTTGTGATTTATGGTAAAATGTTGTGCAATCGATAGGCTCTATCAGATTTCAGGTAATTCAATTCATTAAAAGATGCAAAACAAATAATTTATTGTGGAAATCTTTTAGCAAAATATGACCCTAAGACCACATAATCGCTCCAGGCAGAGGCTTCGGATATTGGATGTTTTGCCCCAATCACTGCTGTGGCGCTCACACTCTAATTATTAGTGCGCCCTAAAGTGCTGGAACTTCTTTCGTTGCAATATCTAAATTTGTACAACGAAAAATTTTTCATTTAAGAAGCAGTGCGCCATATACTGAAGAATGTCACAAAATTTTCGTTTACAAATCTTTTCATATCTCGGTCCAGTGACTTCGATTTGAATCCGTTTGTTCTGTGACCTATCTCAACTTTATATTTAGAAAAAAATTGCTGAAGTAACCTATAGCCTTAGACGCCATCTTGTGGACGTACTGAGATCAAAGTTGGGCCTCTGTTTCGACATTTAAACCTCAATTGCTCGGAAATGGCACCAAGGATTTTCTTGATATGGGACTCATTTGAAAGGTCTTTTAGAGTACTTTTCATTAATAGCAGCCGTTTTCAATAAAGTGGAAAATGTTGAATGGGATACGAAAAAAACGATTTTTTGTACCCAAAAAAACAGGTTTTTTCGCATTTTGCGGCACTTCTTCCACCGTGAGGTGCCGTAAAAACTTGATTTTCGGAATCTACACCCTCGATTACCCCTTAGTAGGCACAAACCGCGCAGAAATCTATCAACCACAGCCCGTAATACGCAATTGAAAAGTGCAAAATTTTGCACTTCGGCGGCCATTTTGACAGGCAAAACGACATAAAAATTTTTTTTCTCCACCACCATCGTGTTCAGCGCATTGAATACTACCAAAATCAACGAAAAAATCGTTAGGTCCGTGTCGAAGGGCCGGACCTAAGGTAGGGCCCTACTATCAAAAATCGATTCTAACGCCTATTTAGAGTCATCCTGTGAAGTTTCAGATTTTTAGAACCACGCAAACGCCTTTTACAGGGCAAAAGCTAAAAACGGTGCTTGTGTAATAAGAGGGGTTGATCAATCTTAAGGCTGAATGAATCGTGAGCTGGAAGCCGAAAGAATTGGGGTTAAGGGACAAACGTTGAGGTGAAACAACACGATCAGGAAGCCCAAGGATAGAACGATAGCAGAATTCGTATTAGCTACTAGGTTAAGCTTTTAAAGGACGTCCTTTAAAAGACGCCAATAACCTTTTGCTCAGATAGGTTCAAAAGAATGAGCAAAGCTTTATGGAAAAGAATGTTCAAAAAGAGTAATACTACCCCGTCGGGCACTGTGCACTTTGATAGGCACTGTGGTCCCGGTACGTGCAGAAATGTGCGGGTTAGAGCTCGGGGATTACCGGGGGCAAGCAAAGTAAAGCTTTCATACTCATCAACCCGCAGTAGCAAGCGTGGTGTTTTAATGCTAAAAACCTTCAAACGAAGCCACAACGAATTATACATTGCCACATATAATGCCAGAACATTGTCGTCAAGACAAAAAATGCAAGAAATGGAAGAAGAGCTAGAAAAGATAAAATGGGATGTTGTGGGAGTGAGCGAAGTGAGAAAACCTGGAGAGGAATGCCTGAAATTACAATCAGGGCATACATTCTTCTACCGAGGAAGCGACAGTCAGATGCTGATCCACGATGTCGGATTGTTCATAACACGGCAGAGTAAAATAAACCAGGCAGGAGCGGTTCATTTTCGAAACGTCAAATAAGGGACCTAATACATGGGTTGAAAATGAACTCAAATGAACACTGACATAAATTGAAAAATTTTATTCGCAAAATAACAAGGGCTACTAGATTATTCAGGTCCCTAGTCAAACAAGCGCTCCTGCCTGGTTAACTTTACTCTGTCGTGTTCATAAACAAGCGGTGGTCGGATCGCATAACTCACACGAAAAGCATATCCGATCGAGTGATATAGGTAAGCCTGAAGATAAATAACAGATACAGTGTCAAATTAATTCAGGTTTACGCACCCACGTCCACCCATGATGACGAAGAAGTAGAAAGATTCTATGAAGATGTCGAGAAAGCTCTGGACGAAAACCCATCACATTACCAATATCTAATCGGTGATTTCAATGCGAAGCTGGGAAAACGAGAAGAAGACTCCGAAGTTTCTATTGGTAGTTTTAGCAACGACCAAAGAAATGAGCGTGGAAATACTTTACTCAACTTAAGTCTACCGTTAAGAACGTTACGGTCCTCAACAATTTTTCAACCGGTAGTGATCACCGAATGGTTCGTGCAAGAGTCACGTTAATTACCAGATTTCAAAGATCACAACTAGTTCAAAAAAGTGAAAGGATTGACGTACAACGGCTTTACACACAAAATGAAGAATTTGCTACGAAAATGACTGCCGAATTAGATAACGTCAACAATCAATGTGAAACATTGGACGAATTGAATACCAAAATCGTCGATACAATAATGGGTTTCATGAAATCCAAATGCAAATCCGTCCAAGGGAAAGAATCAAAACTCAGCAGAGAAACATTAGACCTGATCACAAGCAGAGCAGAGTTGGTAAAAAACGGAGGGCGAGATTCGGTGGAATACCGGGACTTGTCTAAAAGTATAAACAAAGCAAGGAGATCAAATGAAAGAAAATATAATGTCCAATTGGCTCAAAACATAATTGAAGCTAACTGCAATATGAAAGTCCTACGGAGAAAAATGACAAACGAAAGAAAAAGAAATCTTCAAATTACGAGACAAAACAGGAACGATCGAAATGCGATATTAAACATTGCAACAGAATTTTATGAGAATTTGTTTTCTTCAGCAAGACAGAGTCCAATGGAAGAAGCCGAAGATAAACCAATAATAAGAAACGTGGGATCGGAGGATATGCCCGACATAACTGTTGATGAAGTCAAGGCCGCAGTAGCCGAGATGAAAAACAAAAAGTCTCCCGGAGAAGATGGTGTTCCAGTGGAAGCCATTAAACTAGGTGGAGACTCCTTATTAAAGGCAATCACTGCTTTGTTTAATCAATGTCTCCAATGGGAAGAAGTACAAGAAGCCTGGGAAAATGCGGTAATTGCATTGCTGCATAAAAAAGGAGGCATAACAAAGCTGGAAAATTACCGACCCATAAGCCTATTGTCAACACTCTACAAGTTGTTTATGAAAATCATTACGAAGAGAAACACTAACAAGTTCGACTTCTACCAACCTGTTGAACAAGCTGCTTTCAGATCTGGTTTCAGCACAAACGACCATTTGCAGGTGATGAGAACGCTTATTGAGAAGTGTCGTGAATACAACATCGACATAGTCTTGCTATTCATAGACTTCGAAAAAGCTTCCGATTCAGTGGAAACATGGTCGATATTGGACGCATTAGACGAATGTACAGTGTACAAAATTGCTACTTCATGTATAAAACTTCATATGAGCACGTAGAAATTCAAAATTGGCCGAGGTGTAAGGCACCATTTCACCGAAATTATTCACGGCGATTCTGCAGGGTTTTTTTAAGAAGTTAAACTGAAGTAAAATGGGAATAAAGATAAATGGAGAGTACCTGAGCAATTTCCGCTTCGCTGATGACATTGTACCGATAGCAGCGAATCTAGGTTAGGCTCAGCTTATGCTACGACAGTTAAGTGAAGAGGCAAGCAAAGTTGACCTCAAGATGAACTTATCGAAAACAAAAGTCATGACACTGTCATTGAACGAGTCGACAGCTATGTATATCTAGGACATAAACTGAAGTTAGGTCTGGACAACCAAACTGCAGAAATAAGACGTAGGATTGGTCTTGCATGGGCAGCGTTCGGAAAGCTCAGACTAATTTTCAAAAGCAAAATGAATAATAGTCTGAAACGCAAAGTTTTCGACACTTGCGTCCTTCCAGTGCTCACTTATGTAGCGGAAACGTTAACTTTAACGAAAGAATCCGAAGATAAATTGAGAGTGACACAAAGAGCCATGGAACGGAGTATGCTCGGAATAACACTCAGAGACAGAATGACGAATCAATGGATTCGACAACCGACCAGGGTCGTTGATGTCATGGAAAGAATAGCATCTTTGAAATGGAGCTGGGCGGGACATATTGCAAGAAGGACAGACGAACGTTGGACCAAAAAGATCATGAACTGGCGACCATATAAAAGACGAGCTATAGGTAGACCACCAGAGAGATGGACAAACGGAATAAATAATATTGCAGGTAGAAACTGGCAGCAAATGGCAATGGATCGTACGAAATGGAAAGAAGTTGGAGAGGCCTACATCCAGCAGTGGATAGAAACAGGCTGAAAAAGAAGAAGAAGAAGAAGATCTCTATGGTGAAATCGTGCGTCGAGAAAAAAATCGAGTGATGCTATTCGACCGCGCGGGCAAATAGCCATTCCTAGCAGTGACGACTATTTGACCGCTAGCGGGCGAATAGCGAGATCTAGCAGTGTAGACTATTTGAACGCGCGGTCAAATAGCCATTCCCATGAGTCCAGACTATTTGTCCGCGCGGGCGAATAGCTAATCCTACCAGTGTAGACTATTTGAACGCTCAAAAAATGGTGGAATAAAATTTCGCGCAGCGCGAAATTTTATTCCACCATTTTTGAGCGTTCAAATAGTCTACACTGGCAGGATTAGCTTTCTTTGACTCCTGATATATTTTTTCATTCAAGCGGTAATTATTAAAGATGAGAGGGAACTCTATCTGTTAACGGCTTTCAAAACTTGAAATTCATGCTACTACAAACCGAGAAACATCATAACATAATATTAATATTGATTCACTCTTTTGTAAATAATTTTCTGTCTTACTTTCACCAACGCATAGCGCAACAGTTTTTCACGTTTCTACTAAAACCTCCAAATCACGAAACATTGTAAAATTAATTCAATTATTTATTTGGGACTGCGAAAGTGGACTGGACTGACTCACACTTCACATAGAGCGCTGTGATCTGGATCCACTCCCAATTAGACAGCTTTTTAAAAGCGATCGTAGCAGTCATACATGACATCTGACTGCGCCTTTGCCTTGACTAGTTTCAAGTTCTCTGCAGGACCATAGAGGGCATCATTATCATTACACACGTTACATGACTGTCCTAAATGTTATCACTTAAATATTACTGTGCATGCAGTCAAACTAGTTACTTTATGTATTTTCAATATAGAGTGTTATGATGAAAGAGAAAGAAATATTTTGACAAGTACCCCAAGACAACTTATAATAGACTGGTCTTCGGTCCTCTCGCTCTCAACGTAACATGTTGAAAGAGAAAGCAATATTTTGACAAGTACCCCAAGGCAAGTTATAATTAACTAGTCTTCGGTTCTCTCGCTCTGATCATAATAGTCTATAGTGAAACATTATAGAGAATTACCGGGGATCTGACAGTCCACATCCATCATACATACCCCTCCATGCATCGCAAAACATCGCGAAAGTAGACCTCCAGCACTAATCTACTCTAATATGTGTGAAACGTCTAAGACTCAAAAAAAGTTTCGTAAAAGGAAAATCTACTCCGATCTGCGTGAAATACCTAGTTTTAAAATTTAGTTTGTAAAGGGAAATTTTCTCTAATTTGTCCGAAACGCCTTGGTTTATGATTTAATTTATAAAATTTATAAAAATTGACAACTTAGCTATATTATAAAATTATTGTATCTGGATGTAAAACAAGCAAATACCATCGAGTTGTATTACACACAACGAGCTTTAGCGACATTTTTTGCAATGTATCGCATTCATTTTTGCGAACAAAAAAGAAGAAAAACCAATTTATTCTTTTCGACAGTGGAAATTATCAATCTAGACTTACCTATGTGTTAACTATCGTGCCTGTTATTTGCATGAAAAAGTTAGACGATACGGGTATTTAGATGATATTTTACGAAATATATTTCCCAAAAATATAGCTTGAAACAAAAAAATGTCAAATGATTTCGGGAAATTATATTCGACCAATATTTTTTGATCGACGACCATTGGAATTTTTCCTTTTACAAATATTTTAATTCTCGCTACCGTTATTACCATCAAATTGGTACCAATTAGATGGAAATATTGGTAAATGGAATTATTTTTAACGCTCAACCCAAAACTAATAACGTTCGATTATTACCATCCAATGATTTCACGATAGAAGCGTTCAAATAGTCTACAAAGGAAGAACTGGCTATTCGACCGCGCGGTCAAATAGTCTACTAAGGAAGAACTGGCTATTCGACCGCGCGGGCGAATAGTCTACTAAAGAAGAACTGGCTATTTGGCCGCGCGGTCGAATAGTTACTCCGAAAAAAATTCGTGTTTACAGTTATTTGGAACAAAGCTATTTTGTCATTATGAATTATCAAAGAAAGCAGAACGAAATGTAATTGTGTTGTTTCAGAAATTGACAAAACTTATGGATGGTGCAAATGAAATCTTTTAATGACTGTCACTATGAAAATGTTGTGAAATTTTTGTCAGATAAAAAAGAGATGCATTTATTTAAACTTGTCAACAAGAATTTGGCAAACGGATCTATCCTCACCTTTCAATGGACATGCCTTGGTACATGAGTTTTTTTTTTCATTGTGCAACTGTCAGTCAGTTGTGTGTTGATTCTAATGTAGTTTTGCATTTTCTAATTGATTTCTTTAAATTTAATTTTAATGTTTGTGTCTACTATTTGTGAGTTCAAATTTAATTTAATTCGCGTGAACGTCGTCGAAAATTCAGCTTGAAGCAACGCACTTCAAGCAAAAGTGGTACTCTAAATAGGGTACTGAAACTTGACAGTGCTCCATACAAAATTTTACACTGTAAAAAGAGTGGGGATAAAATTTCATACAAAATAGTACTCTATTTGGCAGCTGCCATTAATAGCACTTTTGCTTGATGTGCGTTGCTTGAAGACATAAGTGTAAATGTGTATGCAGAAAATGCGTAAGCCAAGACTTTGCATTGTTGTTTACAAAAACATCAACAATCAATGTCTTGGTCGTCTTTTCGCATGTAAATAAAACGACCACTTTTTGTCTTCAAATTGTAAACTATGCAAGCCAAAGAACATTATTTTCATTTTCTGTAGCAAGGTGTTCACTTTTGGATTATAGTCCAGCCCCTTGTGTCAATCCGCTCGCTTTAAGTTTTTCGAATTTTTTCTTTATCTCATGTGATTAAGCATGAAAAACTATGGAACTAATTTTTTTTCTGGAAAATGGAAAATCGCTTTTCCGGCCGGAAAAGCGGTTTATATGAAAAAATTAAAAGTCAAATATCTACCGAACGCGATAACTTTTTTGAAAAATTCTTTTTTTCCTTGAAAGCCTGATTCAATACCAACATTTCGTGGAACAACTTTTTTTTTCTGTAAAATAGAATGGCGTCGATATAGGAATCTTCCCAAAAAATGACCCGGAAAATTCATAAACTTTGAGTTCACCTCACACCGTCAATTCGAAACTGACGTTATCACCATTTAAAACACTTCTGGTGTTAAATTGTCGAATCGAAAGTAGTTTAGTGCATAAATAGGGTTTACTTTGACGAGTTATACAAATTTGGGTATCGAATGGCATCCACAACATCCTGAGCTAGTTTTGTGACTAGGATTCAATTCCAAAACGATGTGGACAGGCTATTCTTCAAAACTTATCAGCAAAAATTAATTATGCGTCACTATTTTGCTCAGAAATAAATACCAAAGAATGTTGGAAAATATCAGTTCTAGGAACCGTGGAAATCCTGGCTTATATCTCAATATCCATGAAACGGCGTGAAGCCCGCCGGGCAGCATTCGAAAGGTACTGACTCTAGCTTTCTAAAGAACCCTCATGTTTTGAAATCAGTTTCGAATTGACGGTGTGAGGTGAACTCAAAGTTTATGAATTTTCCGGGTCATTTTTTGGGAAGATTCCTATATCGACGCCATTCTATTTTACAGAAGAAAAAAGTTGTTCCACGAAATGTTGGTATTGAATCAGGCTTTCAAGGAAAAAAAGAATTTTTCAAAAAAGTTATCGCGTTCGGTAGATATTTGACTTTTAATTTTTTTTTATATAAACCGCTTTTCCGGCCGGAAAAGCGATTTTCCAGAAAAAAAATTAGTTCCATGCTGAATCACATGAGATAAAGAAAAAATTCGAAAAACTTAAAGCGAGCGAGACGACTTTTTCTGACTCAAGAGGCTGGACTATTTTCATTAATTATTCTGTGAAAGAAATGATTTCCAGATTTCGCTTTTTCCTGGACAAAAATATTTTTCGGAATTACGTCTGAAATAGACACCGTTTCAATCTCCGGGTAAAAAAAAGTGAATGTGAGACACCTTTTGAGACCGTTTTTTTTGTATGGAGGTGAGACGTCTCTTTTCGAACCTTTGAGACTGGTTTCTTCTCATATACTGATGAATTGATGATGATGATGATTGCGAAACCGATGAGAAGTCTCGTTTTAAATACAGTCTATTAGTATGAGACTGACTGAGTGGTCTCTTCTTCTGTATTTTACGAGACTGACCGAGTGGTCTCTTCTTCTGTATTTTACGAGACTGACCGAGTGGTCTCTTCTTCTGTATTTTACGAGACTGTCCAAGTAGTCTCTTCTTCTGTATTTTACGAGACCGACCGAGTGGTCTCTTTTTTAATGATTTGCGAGACCGACTGAGTGGTCTATTTTCAAAATAGTTTACGAGACCGACTGAGTGGTCTCTTTTTTAGATTTGACTATGTTTGAGACTCAAAATATTTTTGAGACTCTTTGAGAAGTCTTATTTCAGTTTTTTTTTTATTTTTATTTTATTTTTATTTATTTATTTCATCAATGGCATAGGCCCCCTGACTACTTTCGGTATAATAAAATTGACAATTTGCAAATAACAATTAAAATAATTTAAATAAATTCATTAATAATGACGATATGCTTATAACGTGGTTGAGGAGTACAGCGGCGACTGTTAAGTTCGTTTGCGTTGTTTAATTTGACTGACTGGATGCACTCAATGGCCCATCTGAAAGAGAAATGATTAGCAACAGCCAGTCGACTAGACCAGCAGATATTTGCACAGGTCGAGTAGACCTGGAGTTCGTTTTTTTAAAGTCGTGAGACTCGATTTGGCTAATCATATTCTGATTAGAGTTAGAACCATTCAGTACAATCAACATTTAGTTTAATCGGAGGTTAGGTTTAGGCTGAGTTAAAATTATGACAATAAGTTAGTTCTTGAAAAAAGACAAAATTAAAGTTCAAAATGAAAGTTCAAAATTCACTGGTTATTTAACGTTTCATAAATTCACGAACTACAACGTCGTCGGGCCACAGTTTACTATTGACTATTGAGTGAAAAATATTAGAGTTAACTGTGATCCGAAACGATACAAAGGAAACGCTGTTTATATCTACATAGGATGAGAGCAATATCTTGCATGACACGTCTTCAGCCGATGATATTACGTTCTTCTGCAATAGATACTTAACAACGTCCTTCTCGGTAACAGACGGATGAAAATTGCAAACAGACAATTTCTCGATCCTTTTAGAGGCCATCTGAGAACTCTCACTTTCTTTTCGACGTCTTTTGAGACTATCTGAGAACTCTCACTTTCTTTTCGACGTCTTTTGAGACTATCTGAGAACTCTCACTTTCTTTGCGATATTTTCTTAGGTTATTTGAGAAGTCTCATTTTAATTTTTTTTCGATATCCTTTTGAGGCCATCTGAGAACTACCACTTTCTTTTCGACATTTTCTGAGACCATCTGAGAACTCTCATTTCTATTTTCCATCTGTGAGATATTTCATTGTCTTTAGGCTGCAGTTTCTTCCCGCAATCACAGATGGCACAGTTTTTTATTTTTTCTTATAATTCGCTGAAATGATAGAAATTTTAGTGATATTTGATTTATTTTTTACCTTTTTTTTATTTCGTAATGTATTTTCCGGTCACCACTCCAAGTACTAACCGCTCCGAATGATGCTTAACTTTTGGATTGGACTGCCAGCCACCTTACGCGTGTTGCTAAATTGGATATATCTTCGTATAGGTCTTATTTCGAACCGTTGTTACAAAAACTTTGAGACCGACCGAGTGGTCTTTCTTGGATTATTTTTCGTAGGACTTTAGGAGACTGACCGAGAAGTCTCGTTTCGGTTTTTTATGGAAGTTTTACCAGGTCATTGATAGTAAGAAAATCGGCCGTCTGGTTAACGCTATGTTGACGAACCGAGTATTCCGAGTTTTCATAGGCGACAAAAGTAGTCGTCCGCGAAGGCTAAACGATGGTTTTGCTCAAGGAAGTGTGTGCGCGCCTCCGTTCTTCAACTTGTATACCAGCGACATGCCTAAAACGTCCTCGAGGAAATTTGGTTATGCTGATGACCTAGGAATGTCAACTCAGGTCATCCGTTTTGAAGTAGCTGAATGGGTGTTACAGCAAGACATATACAGAATGAAACGATATTACGTACAGTGGCGGCTGAAACTAAACGATCAAAAGACAGAGGTGGCGATTTTCCATCTCAACAATCAACAGGCTAGCCGTCAGCTTGACGTGTACATCGACGGTGTCCGTCTGAACCACAATTACGTACCGTGCTACCTGGGCATCCCATTGGACAGGTCGCTAACGTACAAAGACCATTTGAACAAGACGTCACAGAAAGTAAAGACTCGCATCAATCTGGTCCAAAAACTTTCTGGAACGAATTGGGGTGCGAATGGAAACGTGCTAAGAACCGCTGTACTGTCACTGGTGTACTCCTGCGCTGAATATTGCGCTCCAGCTTGGTACAGCAGTACCCACGTGGAAAAACTAGACGTTCAACTCAACACTGCTTTGCGCATAATAACGGGGACTGTTGATTCGACTCCTATCCCATGGCTGCATGTGCTGTCAAACATTGCCCCACCGGAACTACGACGGAAAATGGCTGCGCATAAGACGTGGATGAAATGCATCGATGACAGCAGGGGATATGAACTTCCGATTAAACGTGACCTAACTGACCCTCCACCCTACCGATTGCGCTCGCGCTCCCCTATCTGGCTGGACGCAGAAATACAAAACGATAACTTCGACATTGCGGTGGCCTGGAAACGGTACTGGAATGAAAGCCCGTTTTTCACGAACAAACATTTGATCGATTCACCAGAAAAGAGGCTCGAAGGTTTTGAATTACCGAGGCGAGAGTGGAAAATACTTAATCGCTTTCGTTCAGGACACGGCTGCTGCAACGAACAAATGTATCGGTGGAATTTCTGCGAATCTCCGTTGTGTGACTGTGACAATAACGTCAACCAATCACTGAATCACATCCTCAACTACTGTCCGCTCCGTCGTTTCGAGCATGGGTTGGAATCAATGCATCAAGCCACCGCAGAAGGAATCGAATGGATCAGAAATTTAGACATTGAGATTTGAAGTGAATGAGTAATCGTTTTGACCTTTGACTAAGTGTTTTTTTTTAACGAAAAACTGATTTTGTAATACAATGTAACGTCCCATACGATTAATAAAAAGGACCTTAGGAGACTGACCGAGAAGTCTCGTTTATGAGAGGGATTCTTTTGAAAATCCACCTATCAAAATCGGACCCATTTCGTCTGGGATTGATATATACATGGTTTGAAAGGTCTTTGCCAGTAGACCTTAAAACAGGCCACTCGGTCAGTCTCCCAAAGTCCAACGAAAAATAATCCAGGAAAGACCACTCGGTCGGTCTCTTTCATTCTCGTAAAATGTTCATAAACGAGACTTCTCGGTCAGTCTCCCAAAGTCCAACGAAAAATAATCCAGGAAAGACTACTCGTTTGGTCTCTTACATTCGCGTAAAATGTTCAAAAACGAGACTTCTTGGTCAGTCTTGGTCAAAAACGAGACTTCCTGGTCAATCTCTCCAACGGAAAACAATCCAAGAAAGACCACTCGGTCGGTCTCTTACATTCTCGTAAAATATTCAAAACGAGACCACTCGGTCAGTCTCCCAAAGTCCAACGAAAAATAAATAATCCAGGAAAGACCACTCGTTCGGTCTCTTACATTTTCGTAAAATGTTCATAAACGAGACTTCTCGCTCAGTCTCCCAAAGTCCAACAAAAAAGAAAGGCCACTCGGTCGGTCTCAAAAATCTCATAAACTATTGAAAAAGAGACCACTCGGTCAGTCTCGTTCAGCCAAAGTTCAACAATCATCAAAGAAAAAAATCACGGAGTTGAGACGGATTGTTGATATGGGGATCGGTGTCAAGCACTGTGTTCTAGATAAAGGTAAAATAGTGAATAAGATTCACTGCATCAACAACTTTAACTGCGACGAAGGGAGAAGTACACTATAGGAACATTGGTCACCGCTGCATCTGCCCTGCGAATATTGCGACTGCTTGAAACTTCGATTGGCCATGCTACTTATGTGAATGCAGTAAATGGTGACAAAAAGACAGCTCTGGATATAGTTATCAAAAATCTAAAACTGAACAGATGGATCAGAGAGGTCGAAATTTCCTACATTTATGTTCAATTCCTGCGGTCGATTCAAGCGGATATGAACTCGTTTATGAACGATGTCAATCAAGCGTCCCCGCTTCAATTAAATGTTACATCTAATGACGAAATGTCTCTGCGAAACATAAAGCTGGTGGTAAAGTGAAAAACCTTTGTCCAAATCGTAGCTCTTTCGAATTGACTTCGTCACACTAGAGCTACGCAGATGTTTTTGTATTTGTAATTTTGAAACTGAAATAAATGAAATCTTTTCTCCATAAAGCCACCGAGCGACAGCTGACTGTCGTTTCGGAGCCCATTAGAATGCAAGTTTCTTTCCACATCGCTATAGAAAATGAAAATAATGTTCTTCGGCTTGCATAGTTTACAATTTGAAGACAAAAAGTGGTCATTTTATTTACATGCGAAAAGACGACCAGGACATTGATTGTTGATGTTTTTGTAAACAACAATGCAAAGTCTTGGCTTATGCATTTTCTGCATACACATTTACACTTATGTCTTCAAGCAGAATTTTCGACGACGTTCACGCGAATTAAATTAAATTTGAACTCACAAATTGTACACAAACATTAAAATTAAGTTTAAAGAAATCAATTAGAAAATGCAAAACTACATTAGAATCACAACACAACTCACTGACAGTTCTGCCGTACTAACTTATAAAGTCGTAAGCTTATTTCAGCTATTTATGTGTTACCCCTTTGTGTAGCCTAAATTTATGAAAGCTTGGCAAATTGTGATGCAAAAACAACGTAAGGTCACATAATACAGTTTTAGAATGAAATTGAACGCATTCATATTAGAAATGGCAACGATGGTAACACTCATGTATAAAGATATGTCAGAAAGAAAAAGTTTATTGTTTTTAGACTTTTGCAACAGACAGAATTAGCATCGTCATAGGATTATATTTAAAAAATGATTTAAATGGTGTAGTGACGCACCTGAAATACGATATTTTGATTGAAAGTTATGTCACCAAATGTCATTCAACTAATTATGAATTACCGGCTGCAAATGGTTGTGCTTAGAAACGTCTTCCAATAAAAGGTCTCAGGTGTAAATAGAACACTGTGCTAAAACTGTCTTCGAAACGAAACTGCAGAATAAAATATTTGTGGATGAAATACAAATAAATAAAACGTTCCCCTTCAACCAAAAAAGTTTATTAAGAACAATGCCAAACACTTCGAAGCATCACAGTTTTCAATCATCGTCGTGCAGTCTACTTTCTTTAACAGTTTCTGGCAAATTTCTCCAAAAATCCAGTTTTCCTTCTTTCATTAGTCCGCCTAACTGATCAATTATGTTCTGTTTACGTGATTTCAAAATACCGCGATTCCCAGATTTGGGCGACGGTAGAGGAATGTCCTGGCGAATGTATTTCACTTGCATAAAATCCATGACCAATTCTTCTTGTGACGCCAGGTCTGTTTTGTATTTTAATACTTTGCTGCCACGTTCGGCCCGAATGTACACAATATCAGATATGTACGGTCGAGGCTTTGCTTTGCTGATTTTTGCGTAGGAATGGTACGTGGGCCAGTCGTAGAAATCGTCGTAATTCATATCAGCAACTGTCACGCGTCCAGAATTTGATTTCTGAACTGCGGTTTTAAAATCATCGAAGTTATACACCTTACCTTCTTCATTGCTTTAAGTGATTGTTCCACTTGATGATGAAAAAAGTCCGCTGACATGAACGTATGTCCTGGTTCAAAATAAAAAAATTCAATTGACTCTGCCTCAATTACTTTCGAGTTCATTAGATGCACCAAAAATCCAAAAAGAGTCCAGTTTTTGTTTTGTGCTGAACAATTGTCCAAAAACATTGAAAATTTCTTGACTGTCTTGTTTGTCAAAAAATATTTGTAGAATGACGAAATAATGTCTTCCTTCTTTCGACCAGATGTTGCCTCATGCCAAATGACGGCCAATGGCTTAACAACATGGTTATTTTCTCCGATAGGCACGAAACTCTCATTAAATGCAATCAATCGCGGACAAAATATAACTTGCTTGAACATATCCATTCGCGGCAGCATGATTACTTTTTCCAGATCAGCCGTTGTACGATGATGATCGACAGTACTCAAATTTTGGTGACTCGCGTAAATCTGTCTGGATATTGTGTACTTTTTACAGAGAGATGCTAAGATAACGGCTGGGACGCCGTTTCGACGTCCCAGCCGTCATATTAGCATCTCTCTGACTTTTTACGATGTTTGGTGAAAGTTAAGCACTCCTCGCAATCTGGAAACGGAGCCTCTTTCGTATGATTCGGATGTGCGGTGGAATGTAACTTAAACTTTTCGCATGACTCGCACTCCTCATTGCCAAGATGCGCAAACGAAATGTTTAGATCAACAGAAACGACTTGGCGATATATATCGTACGAGCACAGTCCTGGATGTTTGCTGTTAAAATCGGCATAGAAGCGATCGTTATATCACTCGGCAAATATTTTTTTTTTGGTGCATGCACACGTCGACGATGAGAGATTGATGGGTTGAATGAATTGATGTGTTGTACAATAATTTCTCGGTCTATCATGGGTCTCTTCGTGTGTTTTTCTTGTTTGCTTTGCACAGGGATTGGGTTTTTGTAGTTATCTTTTCCAAGCAGTTCTCGAACGAAGGCGTCATTAGATTTAGTAAAACCCAGCGTAGTTAAGTAAAACACTTTGCAGACAACCTTCAGCTGACCACCGTCATTTTTCAAATGGTAAGAGTAGGTATTTTTCCTCAGTTCCTTTGAGTTTTTCTTACGGTGCTGGCAATTGTTTCTCGATATTGTAGAATGAACAAACGTAGCTCGAGATGAGAAACCCAATCGCCAAAAATCACGATTAATTTCCCGTCTACGTTTCTCCGAAATAGCGGAAATGCACTTTTTGTGTAAACAAGATCGTTTGACATAATGTTTTGCTTCTCGGATTTGCTCTTTTATAACTTGACGATCTTTCTTCGGAAGCGCGAATGGTTTACGTAATCGTAAATTCCCTTTTTTTGTCGTCGACTGGTCATCTTTCTTTTTCAACATTTCTTTCAAAGTTTCAATTTCTTTGGCGGCTGAAACTGTAGAGGTTGTTACTGTCTTTTGAACAGGCGTACTTTATTCTAACTAGTTACCTTTAGTGACACCAATTGTTACGTCGTTATTGTCATTCTCTTTTGTAAAACAATTGAAAACGAATTTAATGTTGACATGTGAACTGGTAAAATTGAATCAGCGTCTGAACTTCATCTTTAGATAGACCAGAATGAGTTTAGTCTGCAAATCTATGTTGCACATTTTTGTGTAGATTTTTGAGTATAAAAGAAATCTCATCGTATTTTACTCTCATTTTAGCTCTAGCTTTTGACGATCGAATAAAATAAAATATTTACTTGTCCGACGTCGGCGTATCATTGTTTTTTACAGTTTCTTGGATTGGCTCGTCCATTACCGAGGGGGAATCATTGTTTTTTACAGTTTCTCGGATTGGCTCGTCCATTACCGAGAGAGTATCACTGTTATTTACAGTTTCTTGGATTGACTGGTCAGTAGCATACCATTCTATTATTGACACTTCCGAATTTGTGTCGCTTTCTGTCAGTTCTATAATATAAGAAACAAAATTTTGGTTTGGAGCAAGTCCCAAAGATGTGAATAGTAACAAAATTCACTTGAATTAATACTCAGTCGATTCGCCTGTGCATTAGCAGTGTCATGACAATGATCTTCAAACACAATGTCAATGACAGATTCGGAATCGAGTTCGGTCAAAATTTTTTCATTCGATAGTTCACTATCGTCGAATTTTGTTTCTTCCAAGTCAATCATCGAGATTTCAGAATTGGAATCTTCACTAATAGCTGCAAAATAGAATGGAGAATTGTTTGCGATGGATGTAATGACATTGCGAAGCAAAAACACAACCATTGTTCGAGTGACTGATAACCAATTCTTCATTTTCGTCCCATTCAATTATTGACACTACGGATACGTCGTCTTCATCATTTGCTGTAAATAAAACGAAGAATTGCCATACGAGGACGTATGGGAATGTAAAAGACAATTTACATGGATCTTTCTTTGCGGCTTCTTCATTTTTTCTGGTGAGAACTTCATACAACACAACGTCGTTGGAGTCGTTGAGATCAGTTTCTGTGAATATTTCTTGATCGCAGATGTCCATTTGATCAGAATGTTTAAAATTCCACATTTTTCCGCTCGACATTCTGAAAATTTTGTGTAGTATTCACGTGTACATTTGCGAAATAAACATTCGTGTTGCCCGATCTATTGACATTTTCATGGTTGCGTTCATTTTCTATTTTGTGTGATAGCCTATCGACGATAGTAGCTTTATAGCTTTGATTTTTCAACTGACTTAAAAAACGTACGTTGACAGAGCTTTTTTAATGAAATAAAAAGAAAACTTGCGATAATATTGCTTAGTACGGCAGAGTTGCACAAAGAAAAAAAAAAACTCATGTACCAAGGCATGTCCTGTCCATCCATGTCAAAGGTGAGGGTAGATCCGTTTGCCAAATTCTTGTTGGAAGACAAGTTCAAATAAATGCATCTCTATTTTATCTGACAAAAATTTCACAACATTTTCATAGTAAATGTCATTAAAAGATTTCATTTAAGGTAAGCGAGGTAGTAGCTGACCGGCTAAGCAATTTTTCAACTTTGGTCATCAGTATCTCAGGATGATTTCGATGAAGCTACGTTTTTCCTTCGTCAGAATTTAATTTGAT
The DNA here is from genome assembly GCF_014529535.1 of Bradysia coprophila. NCBI lineage: Eukaryota > Metazoa > Arthropoda > Insecta > Diptera > Sciaridae > Bradysia > Bradysia coprophila. Next base: position 331,139 of record NW_023503989.1, on the reverse strand, counting down.
CTGTTCCCATTCCGTAGAATATCAGAAATATTGACAATTAATTAATTTTTATTGTAAAAAACTGATTTTACTGAAGCACTGTTTTTGATGCAGTAGCTGACTACTAAAAAACGGATGTTTTTATACCTGACCAGTCTTGTTGCAGTAGTTGACCGCTACAAAATTAAGACATCTTTCACATTTTTCGCAATAATTTCGCATTATTCGACACATTTTCACTTTTAATTCACTGATATTAACCAATTTCAATGATAAAAACTCATAAAAACACAAAATATCAACGAATTTTAATCACATCATTTTGTACACAACAATGCACATGGAAGGTGAATTTGTCACATGAAGAAAAATGTACGGAATTTGGTGCGGTCAACTACACAAACATGGCATATTTTTGATGCAATGTTTTGACCACCATGTAATTAATCAAATATTAACTTTTAGACGCTATTTATGTTAATTATAACGTTAATTTGCGTATTTTCATTTGTATATATTTTCCAAAACTGATAAATAATGTAGCTGGTCAGGTACACCTGCACGGTCAGCAATACCCTCGCTTACCTTACACCATCCATAAGTTTTGTCAATTTCTGAAACAACACAATTTTTACATTTCGTTCTGCTTTCAAATGACAAATAATGACAATAGCTTACTGTAAACACGAATTTTTTTCTCGCCGAACGAGCACGATTTCACCATAGAGATCGGTTTTCATATTGATGAGGTTGTATCTCTGTCTATGGATGAAATTCGACAATCATATGGCCTCGGAATAAACCTATAGGATTGTCATGTGACGTCTAATGAAACCAAATAAATTACCGCATCGACTTAGATTTTTAGCCCCGTATGAAGTACAAAGGGGCTTATAGGATTACGATGCCGTGTGTAATTGATGGAATTCGAAGCAGACGGTAAGGGCAAAGTGTTTGCCTATGTTCATAGATGACGAATCTGCAACAAAAATGGTGTCTGTCCGTCTGTCCGTCTGTCACGTCGATATCTTGAGTACATCAAATCCGATTTAAAAAAAAAAAATCCCTGAAAGATAGTCGAAATAGTGAGGCTAAGTTCGAAGTTGGGCATATTCGGGTCGGCCCTTCGTGAGTTAGGGCCACCTAAGTGATTTAAGGTCTTTTGGTGATATTTATGGCAAAATAAACGATGGAAATGTAAATGACACGGCAAATGATAGGTATTGTCAATACCAATCCAGGAAAAAAAAGTTTTTTTTTTAAATCGGGTGAGTGGACCGTGAGTTAGGGCCTTAGAAGTGAAATGCTACTAGGGCCCTATGTGTATTTTACATAGAACTCGAGTAAATTTCATTCGTTTTTCGTAATTTTTGTTTGATTTGGAAGGTAATCGAATGCCGAATAGAATCTTCTTTCTTCTTCTTTTTCAGCCTGTTTCTATCCACTGCTGGATGTAGGCCTCTCCAACGTCTTTCCATTTCGTACGATCCATTGCCATTTGCTGCCAGTTTGTACCTGCAATATTCTTAATTCCGTTTGTCCATCTCTCTGGTGGTCTACCTATAGCTCGTCTTTTATATGGTCGCCAGTTCATGATCTTTTTGGTCCAACGTTCGTCTGTCCTTCTTGCAATATGTCCCGCCCAGCTCCATTTCAGAGATGCTATTCTTTCCATGACATCAACGACCCTGGTTTGTTGTCGAATCCATTGATTCGTCATTCTGTCTCTGAGTGTTATTCCAAGCATACTCCGTTCCATGGCTCTTTGTGTCACTCTCAATTTTTCTTCGGATGCTTTCGTTAAAGTTAACGTTTCCGCTCCATAAGTGAGCACTGGAAGGACACAAGTGTCGAAAACTTTGCGTTTCAGACTATTATTCATTTTGCTTTTGAAAATTAGTCTGAGTTTTCCGAACGCTGCCCATGCAAGACCAATCCTACGTCTTATTTCTGCAGTTTGGTTGTCCAGACCTAACTTCAGCTTATGTCCTAGATATACGTAGCTGTCGACTCGTTCAATGACAGTGTCTCCAATTTTGATTTCTCTATCGTCCCCGATGTTGGTCATGACTTTTGTTTTCGATAAGTTCATCTTGAGGCCAACTTTGTTTGCCTCTTCACTTAACTGTTGTAGCATAAGCTGAGCCTGACCGAGATTCGCTGCTATCGGTACAATGTCATCAGCGAAGCGGAGATTGCTCAGGTACTCTCCATTTATATTTATTCCCATTTTACTCCAGTTTAACTTCCTAAAAACACTCTGCAGAATCGCCGTGAATAATTTCGGTGAAATGGTGTCACCCTGCCTTACACCTCGGCCAATTCTGAATTTCTCCGTGCTCTTATGAAGTTTTATACATGAAGTAGCATTTTTGTACACATATCGAATTGTGTTGGAGTACCTTGAGTCTACTCTACATTCGTCTAATGCGTCCAATATCGACCATGTTTCCACTGAATCGAAAGCTTTTTCGAAGTCTATGAATAGCAAGACTATGTCGATGTTGTATTCACGACACTTCTCAATAAGCGTTCTCATCACTTGCAAATGGTCGTTTGTGCTGAAACCAGATCTGAAAGCAGCTTGCTCAACAGGTTGGTAGAAGTCGAACTTGTTAGTGTTCCTCTTCGTAATGATTTTCATAAACAACTTGTAGAGTGTTGACAATAGGCTTATGGGTCGGTAATTTTCCAGCTTTGTTATGTCTCCTTTTTTATGCAGCAATGTAATTACCGCATTTTCCCAAGCTTCTGGTACTTCTTCCCATTGGAGACATTGATTAAACAAAGCCGTGATTGCCTTTAATAAGGAGTCTCCACCTAGTTTAATGGCTTCCACTGGAACACCATCTTCTCCTGGAGACTTTTTGTTTTTCATCTCGGCTACTGCGGCCTTGACTTCATCAACAGTTATGTCGGGCATATCCTCCGATCCCACGTTTCTTATTATTGGTCTATCTTCGGTTTCTTCCGTTGGACTCTGTCTTGCTGAAGAAAACAAATTCTCATAAAATTCTGTTGCAATATTTAATATCGCATTTCGATCCGTTTGGATCGTTCCTGTTTTGTCTCGTAATTTGAAGATTTCTTTTTTGGCGTTTGTCATTTTTCTCCGTAGGACTTTCATATTGCAGTTAGCTTCAATTATGTTTTGAGCCAATTGGACATTATATTTTCTTTCATCTGATCTCCTTGCTCTGTTGATACTTTTAGACAAGTTCCGGTATTCCACCGAATCTCGTCCTCCGTTTTTTACCAACTCTGCTCTGCTTGCGATCTGGTCTAATGTTTCTCTGCTGAGTTTTGATTCTTTCCCTTGGACGGATTTGCATTTGGATTTCATGAAACCCATTATTGTATCGACGATTTTGGTATTCAATTCGTCCAATGTTTCACATTGATTGTTGACGTTATCTAATTCGGCAGTCATTTTCGTAGTAAATTCTTCATTTTGTGTGTAAAGCCGTTGTACGTCAATCCTTTCACTTTTTTGAACTAGTTGTGATCTTTGAAATCTGGTATTTAACGTGACTCTTGCACGAACCATTCGGTGATCACTACCTGTTGAAAAATTGTTTAGGACCGTAACGTTCTTAACGGTTGACTTACAGCCAGTTATGATGTAATCGATCACATTTTTCGTTACACCATCTGCACTAGCCCAAGTCCATTTACGTTGAGGCTTTCCTGCAAAATTCATTTCGTACAAATTGTGTTGCTGTAGGAAGTTGAGTAAAACATTTCCACGCTCATTTCTTTGGTCGTTGCTAAAACTGCCAATAGAAACTTCGGAGTCTTCTTCTCGTTTTCCCAGCTTCGCATTGAAATCACCGATGAGATATTGGTAATGTGATGGGTTTTCGTCCAGAGCTTTCTCGACATCTTCATAGAATCTTTCTACTTCTTCGTCATCATGGGTGGACGTGGGTGCGTAAACCTGAATTAATTTGACACTGTATCTGTTATTTATCTTCAGGCTTACGTATATCACTCGATCGGATATGCTTTTCGTGTGAGTTATGCGATCCGACCACCGCTTGTTTATGAACAATCCGACACCGTGCATCAGCATCTGACTGTCACTTCCTCGGTAGAAGAATGTATGCCCTGATTGTAATTTCAGGCATTCCTCTCCAGGTTTTCTCACTTCGCTCACTCCCACAACATCCCATTTTATCTTTTCTAGCTCTTCTTCCATTTCTTGCATTTTTTGTCTTGACGACAATGTTCTGGCATTATATGTGGCAATGTATAATTCGTTGTGGCTTCGTTTGAAGGTTTTTAGCATTAAAACACCACGCTTGCTACTGCGGGTTGGTGAGTATGAAAGCTTTACTTTGCTCGCCCCCGGTAATCCCCGAGCTCTGACCCGCGCATTTCTGCACGTACCGGGACCACAGTGCCTATTGCACAGTGCCCGACGGGGTAGTGTTACTCTTTTTGAACATTCTTTTCCATAAAGCTTTGTCCATTCTTTTGAACCTATCTGAGCAAAAGGTTATTGACGTCTTTTAAAGGACGTCCTTCAAAAGCTTAACCTAGTAGCTAATAAGAATTCTGGGATCGTTCTATCCTTGGGCTTCCTGATCGTGTTGTTTCGCCTCAACGTTGGTCCCTTAACCCCAATTCTTTCGGCTTCCAACTCACGATTCATTCAGCCTTAAGATTGATCTATCTAATCCTATCTTATCTACTGCTACGTCCTCGTTAAACTTCATTCCCTCCACTCTTTTTCAAACTGGCTTGGGACAGTCTTTGGCGGTGTTCGAATAGAATGTTGTTGAAAAAAAATTTAATTTGGGTCCTTGGCCTAAGGCCGCTACTAGGGCCCTATGTGTATTTCACATATAACTCGAGTAAATTTCATCCGTTTTTCGTAATTTTTGTTTCATTTGGAAGGTAATCAAAGGCCGAATAGAATGTTGTTGAAAAAAAATTAAATTTGGGTCCTTGGACTAAGGCCACTACTAGGGCCCTATGTGTATTTTACATATAACTCGAGCAAATTTCATCCGTTTTTCGTAATTTTTGTTTCATTTGGGAGGTAATCAAAGGCCGAATAGAATGTAGTTGAAAAAAATATTAAATTTGGGTCCTCGGACTGAGGCCGATACTAGGGCCCTATGTGTATTTTACATATAACTCGAGCAAATTTCATCCGTTTTTCGTAATTTTTGTTTCATTTGGAAGGTAATCAAAGGCCGAATAGAATGTAGTTGAAAAAAATTTTAAATTTGGGTCCTCGGACTGAGGCCGATACTAGGCCCTTCAAAAAAATAAAATTTTAGGGCGATTTGAAATTTTTGTTTCATTTGAAAGGAACGTCGTACGGGGCTTCGTAATTGCGCTATGCGCAATTTGTAAGATGTACATATTACATAATAATTTTACTTTAACTACATTACCCGGCGCAATAGGCTTACGGTCAAAGTAGGGTGGCAGACGCACTAGGGTCACGTACGCAATAGATATACGGGTTTGTACGGGGCTCAGTCGCAGCAAACGCTCCGACTGTTCTGATGGCTCGTTAATTAAATGGTTGCGCGATTTACTGTCACAGTAAACGAGAAAAAGAAATGACCGCAACTGTGGTACTATTTGTATTTAGGTGAATTCTTCGCAGCTGTCACTTCTTTTTTGCGTTAATGTCACAACGAAGAATTCAACTTACTTGAAACACAACACACCAGCGACCATTTATTTTTGATTTAATGTCACCACGAAAAAAGGCTGTTGGCGCAACCTCCTAATAATATACAACCTTGGCAACCACAGCGGATCATACTGATACAGAGTGTGAGCTGTGTGGAATGTGTGGAATTCATCGAAAACGTCGAAATCATAAGATATGAGACTTTTGAGATGTCGTTCACTGTATGACATTACAGAAGATAAAATCTTGTTCCTAACACGGTAGTAAATGGAGGTTTAGCGCACACAATGTGTTGCCGAACTCGCTTGGCTCGTATCGACAATCTCACATCTAGTGCGCCCGGACAAGTTTTCATTATCATTTTTCGGCGCAATCTGTCAATATTACGATTTCATTTTATAATCAAAACACAACCTAATATTTGTGAAATATTTCTATTAAAATTTTCAAAATTTTCAAAAATGTATTTATGAGTTTTCAACGTTTCTAAATTTTTTATGTTTCTTTCCGTTGCCGAAGCACCCAACAACAGAATATACAGAACGGATATAAAACCCCTAGCTCCAATAAATTGGAATAGGTCTGGTGACATCTTAATGTCATCATTGTATGAAATTTTAATTTTGGCACCGTCTTCCCAGTAGGAAAAGTTCTAAATTTCCATTGTAAAAAAATTTCGCCTGCGGCGCTCAAGTATTTAAGTTTATATCACTCATTTATCGGCTTTTACTATTCAGAATACTCAGAGCTATTATTGAGTGTTCGGTTTGACGGTATACCGTAACAGGAACATCTGTGTCTGTTGAAATTTTAACTGATCGTCGTTCTACGTTTTCTAAGAGGCTTTGCAATGCAAATTTATCTTGGAGCATTAGCACCCAACACTCAAAATAAAAGTCGGCGCGCTTGGCTTAGGATATTCGATATTTCTAACTCTGCGATTTGGCAACGGACACATTAGAATATTTATGAGTTAGTGTTTACATTGAAATCGAATGACTAGGTTGAAATTCAGGACTTGGTTCGCCACCCCTACTAATTTAAAACAGGCTAAACGAGAAATAAGCTAAAGTTAAGCTATAATCTATACTATCTTATAAAGAAAACACTCTTAAGAGCAGATTTTGCCAACAACAGTCGGTCTGTTGCGTTACAATTTTTAAGACTGAAAACTCTAGTTTCAAGAAAAAATCGTAGTTTCATGCATTAGACTGAACCTTCCTCTATTGCCTCAAAGTGTTAAACATTTAATCTGAGGTAACTGGTCATACAAAATTATTGCGATTGGCGGAGGTCTGCATTTTCAAACCCATGTTCTACGGCGATCTCCGCTATCAAAATTTTTTCCGAAACCTTCAATTTTAAGCGTTTTCTAAGCTAATTTACAACATTAAATACATCAAAATTTGAAAATGTAAAGAGACGTAGCCACTGGCTCTAGAATTTGCAACAGTACGTAAATTAGCTTAGAAAACGCTTAAAATTGAAGGTTTCGCATTGTCAGAACCTGGGAATACATTATAAGCTAAAAAATTATTGATTTGAGGTAATTCGACTTTCGCCACCAATATTCCATGTACCAAAAACACAACTTTTTGTCAGATAAATATCAAATTTAGGTGTCCCAATTCAAATCAGATGTTGTATTTGACTCACTGCGGTCCATTTAGCATATTTAAAGTTTAATTTACATTTTTGCACATTTTCATCAAATTTCGAGGCGAGATTAAAGTCTCAAAATCACCATCGGGGAACTTTGACAATCAGTCATGAACTCAAAAAATATTTTTTATACTTGATCTTTTTTATAAAATAATCTGTGAAGCCTGGAGATTAGATTACCATGTTGACTCAACTTTTTATGTACACCGAGCCCCAGGGCCTATTTTTCAAAAACATTCAAGAAATTTGTGAAATTTGAGAAATATTTTAGAAATTTGAGAAATTTTAGAAATTTAAGAAACTTTTTAGAAATTTGAGAAATTTTTTAGAAATTTTAGAAATTTTTTAGAAATTTTAGAAATTTTTTAGAAATTTTAGAAATAAAACAAAACATTTCGCGAAGATGTCATTTTCCATATAATCATAATGAAAATACAATTATTTTTTCGATCGTTTGTTCTTTGATGGAACACAGTCAGCAGACAATCGTTTTCTGCGAATTCGTTTGTCTCTCTTATGAAGAGATGTGTCAGGTCTAGCCTGATCCTGCTCAACACTATCAAGTCTAGCTAGTTCAATCAATGGTTCAGCTGAATTGTCCTCAACTGTCGGCTGATGTTCGTTCGGTTGAGAAATTGGCTCAGCTGAATTGTCATCAACTGTAGGCTGAGGTTCGGTCGGTTGAGTAATTGGCTCAGCTGAATTGTCATCAACTGTAGGCTGAGGTTCGTTCGGTTGAGAAATTGGCTCAGCTGAATTGTCATCAACTGTAGGCTGAGGTTCGGTCGGTTGAGTAATTGGCTCAGCTGAATTGTCATCAACTGTAGGCTGATGTTCGTTCGGTTGAGAAATTGGCTCAGCTGAATTGTTTTCAGGTTGAATGACGGTTTGAACATTGTGAATGGAGGCAGTACTTCTATTGATGTCAATAGAACGGTCAGCGTGAACTGTAGATACACTCGCATGATCATGTATCATATGCTGCTGAACACGAGCAATCTGCCATTTCGGTGGAGTGTTCTTTTGTGCAGTCGACGCTTTTTTCGGCTTGTAGTATGGACGATATCCCTTGAAAGATACCAGGAATGGTTTGTCGCACGAAATTATTGGACACATCATAGTACATGTGGTTGTACCATCCGATGACTTATCATATGTACCACGTATCACCTTAAAAACTAATTCGTCTCTACGAACCTGAATAGACATTTTGTGTGTTCAATCTAAGTGAATGAAGTGTACTTAATGATCGCACCTGTTCAAAAGCTTGATTATTTCGAATCCATTTGTAGACTGAACGAAACAATAAATCAATGTGCTCCTTCTGTGAAGCAGCATCTCCTCCGGCCTCTGCAGACGAATGAGGATTAAAATTGTCATCTTCGATGGAAACGGAAGATCTTTCAAGAGGCCCACTGGTCGCTGGGTTCAAATCACAAAGCTTTTTGCAAGCGTCGGCAATGAGATTAATCAACACTTTGTGTCCATACGAAAACGCGAACTTGTCCTGGCACTTCGCATATCTTCCGAGGTAATCAGCCAAAGTTTCCTCGTCAATTAACATGTCTGGGTTGAACACATTTTTCACGAAATGCTCAAGGTTATCAAAAGATTTGGTTGTGAAAGTGGCACAAACCACTACTGTGTCCATATCATTTATCATAAGTATGTTTCTGATCATCGGTGGAATTTTCGTTTGCAGATAACTCTCAAGAATATCGAAAAAGCCATGTCCTGACGAGTTAAATATATTTTCACAGATTACGGAACGTTCCGCAGCTTCAGCCATGTTGTAAACTAAAACCGTAAATAAATGCTTTGTTACAATTTAAGAATTATACAGCGCAATCAGCTCGTTGGTCATACACTGAAAAAAATATGTATAAAAGAGACTTGTATGACGTTATGGTGATAGAGAAATATTTTTTTCAGTGTATGACCAACGAGCTGATTGCGCTGTATAATTCTTAAATTGTAACAAAGCATTTATTTACGGTTTTAGTTTACAACATGGCTGAAGCTGCGGAACGTTCCGTAATCTGTGAAAATATATTTAACTCGTCAGGACATGGCTTTTTCGATATTCTTGAGAGTTATCTGCAAACGAAAATTCCACCGATGATCAGAAACATACTTATGATAAATGATATGGACACAGTAGTGGTTTGTGCCACTTTCACAACCAAATCTTTTGATAACCTTGAGCATTTCGTGAAAAATGTGTTCAACCCAGACATGTTAATTGACGAGGAAACTTTGGCTGATTACCTCGGAAGATATGCGAAGTGCCAGGACAAGTTCGCGTTTTCGTATGGACACAAAGTGTTGATTAATCTCATTGCCGACGCTTGCAAAAAGCTTTGTGATTTGAACCCAGCGACCAGTGGGCCTCTTGAAAGATCTTCCGTTTCCATCGAAGATGACAATTTTAATCCTCCCTCGTCTGCAGAACTATTTGAAATTGTAGAGACGCCAGTCGAAGAAGATGAAGTTCGATTTTCTAATTATATTGGATCACTGATGATTGAGGTGTTCAACGATGCAAAGAGACTGACACTTAGTGCATGGTCTTGGCCATCTCGGCATTTCGCGGCACAGAAAGCCAGCAATTTTAAAATCAATGGAAATCAACCATTCACACCTGATTTTAACTACGTTACGCCTTCTCAGCACCCAGTGTTTCTCGACTCCATCGTAAAAAGTGACCTCGACAATTTTCGACGTCGAATTAACAATTCACTTGCCTTATCATTACGGGTTGATGGATCTGTTGACAGAACACAAGACCACAATGTGTTTGTGTTAGCAAATTTGGTTAACATAGATGGTACCATGGAAACAGTCTTTCTAGGTTTCGACATCCCCGAGAATGAAGAGAACGAAGATGATGGTGCAGCGGCATATTTAGAATGCATAAAAACAGTAATAACTGATATTCTTCCATGGAAAGATTTTCTAAAATTAACGAGTTCGTTAGTAACTGACGGTGAACCGTTAAATACTGGATGCAGAAATGGGTTGTGGGCAAGATTAATGCGCGAGCATCAACTGGCAACTGCTTACCTTATGCCCTTACTATTAATTTGGTGCTTGGCACACCGTATAACACTGTCATGGAAATCTGTCTGTAATGATCACACCATTATCACTGATCTCATTAAGACTGCATCTAAGCTGTGCACATTCTTTCACACATCCGGTAAACGTACTGCTAAATTAAGACTGGCTGCGAAGAACAACAACTTACAGGCACCACTTCAATATCCATCATACAACTCAAATCGTTGGGTTCAATACGCATTTGATTTGTTGAACATCGTTCTAAGAAATTGGAGAGCCTCGATGGCATATTTCGTAACTGAAGATGAACCTTTGTTAGCAGATTGTTGGTTGCAATACGATCGTTTACACCTGCTGACATTTTTGACTGATGTGTTGCATATAATTAAGACATTCCAAAAGCATTTTGAGTCTGATACGAACACCATTCTTGAGTTACCCATTGAAAAACAAAAACTTTTCGATCGTTTAGAAAAATGTATAGATCGACCTTCAGAAAACGGTTGGGAAGAATTATTTTTAAGTCAAATTCATCATGATAACGAGGATACATTTTTCTATGGACACCAGTTAATTGTTGAGCAAAGAACAAGGAATGTGAGCATATACGTTTTTACTTTTGAAAAACGAAAGGCCATTGTTACTTCTTTCGTGAAGTATCTCAATCAACAATTTGAATGTGACGACGTAATGTTGGAAAGTCTAAAACCACTACATCCAATACTTCAACTGACATCAACGGATTCCCTCAAATTGTGCCACAAGTTTATTGCTCCAGATTTTGATGAGGACGTATTCATTGCAGAATACCGAGATGTGGCCAATATATTGCAAACCTATGAATTTAAGAGTCCACTTGATTCTCTCCAGACTTTGCACCAGATTTCAGCGGAACGTTTTTTGGCTATGAAAACCGCACTTGCAAGATTAGCTGCTGCTAAGCCTCATTCGGCGGATGTCGAAAGGTTCATCAGTAAATAACTTATAAATTACTTTTGTCAATTTTCTTAAACGATTTGTACCTTAGGTCTCTACAACAAAACCAAAGACACGGATAGAACACCTCTTTCGGCTGAAGCATTGTTCAACATTTTATATGCTAACTTGAATATGCCTACATTAGACAAATTCGACCCTGGTTCTTCAGTTAAACATTGGATGGCTGAAAAGAAACGAAAGCCCGTACAAAGTTCAAAATCAAAGCAACAGGAATGGTACCATGGTGTTTTTGATGAAATGAGTGAACATTTTCAACGTAAACATTCTAAAATTGTTAAGTTTTGAATGTTTCCACTGAGAACACACAAATACAGTGAAAATTTTGGGAAAATTACATCTTCTTTTCATAAATTTCATGCAATTTTCAAATTTTAGAAATTTGAGAAATTTTTTAGAAATTTAAGAAACTTTTTAGAAATTTTAGAAATTTGAGAAACGCCGTTTTTGAAAAATAGGCCCTGCCGAGCCCACCGTAAAAAATCGATATATGTGACGTGGACCGAAAACGACGAAATTTTCAAAAATCGATCTGGCGGCAGAACAAAATCAAAGTTTGAAAAAAAAAATTCTTCCATAAAATGATCAGATGGACCAGCTGAGTGGATTTCCGGCTGAGCCTTAACAGAACTAACACATTTTGTAAAACCGCTACACCCTAGTACCTAGTTCACTTTGACTATTTTGTGTGCTAACTAATTGTAGCACAACCTCACAAAATTGGAATATTTTTTTAATTACTGAGAAATTCAACATAAAATTTATAATTTTTCGGATTAATTTAGTGCTTTTATTTTGCTTAAATTCAAATATAAACATTTCCTGGTTACTTCAAATAATTGTTCAATAAAATTTTTAGTCAGACTTTTCAGTTTATTCGTTTTAGCAACAAAGAATTCAAATATTACCCCGTTTCGTGAAGTTTGCTGTTACTTACACAAAATTTTGCATGCGATTGCACTGCCAGTGGTCAAACTTTTGACCTATAAACGAAAATTATTCTTCTGTGATGTGTCAAACATGTCATTCCCATATTTTGTTGTCTCGTTTCCGCTTACACGATAAAATATCTTACTGCCATTTAAAGGAAATATCGAGGCTTGGCGTGATTTCCCCTTAAATGGCAGTAATATATATTACAATCGCAAGTATTTACCTGTGATGGTAAAGTGCGACCATTTTGTCAACATTGATTTAGTACGAAACTTGGTACTTAGTACGAAACAAGGCATCAGAACAGTCGGAGCGTTTGCTGCGACTTAGCCCCGTACGACCCGTAATCCTATTTCGCCCGTAACCATAATACGTCCGTAGCCGTAATTCGCCCGGAACCCCAATACGTCTACAACCCTCTAATGCGTCTGTTACCAAAATGTAAGTCAAGTTGTGCATGGTCAAATTTTATAGAAAGTGTTCATTTTTAAAATTGCGCATAGCGCAATTACGAAAGCCCGTACGAAGTACCTCTCAAATAAAACCAACAATTTACGACATTATTTTAGACACCCAAAATTTTTTGCCAACTTTACATTGGGTATTCAAACGAAACAAAAACTAGCAAAATCGGTTGAGATTTACTCGATTTATGTGCAAAAAACACTTAGGGCCGAGTAGCGGCCTTAGTCCAAGGGCCCAAATTTGAAACTTTTTTTCGGCATTCAATTGTCTCTCAAATGAAACAAAAACTAGCAAAATCGGATGAGATTTACTCGATTTATGTGCAAAAAACACTTAGGGCCGAGTAGCGGCCTAGTCCAAGGGCCCAAATTTGAAACTTTTTCTCCACTTTTGGTATTCAATTACCTTCCATAAAAAACTAAATCTAGCAAAACCGGATGAGATTTACTCGATTTATGTGCAAAAAACACTTAGGGCCCTTTGAGCCCTCCCAACGAGCCCACGTTGCATCTTACCCAAAAACGATGTTCAGCAACTTTGTTCTACTCTACCTTTCATTAGATATCGTCGAAAGACTGACAAACACCTATAGGGCCCTAGCTCTGGAAGGGCCGACCCTACCATGCCCATTTTCGAACTTGACCTTACTTTTGTCGATACCAATCGGGGAAAAAAAGAATTTTCAAAAAAGGTTGTGATTTACTCAAGCTAGAGAGGTCACAGACGGACGGACGGATGGACGGACGGACGGACATTTTTAGCCCCGTACGAAGTACTGGGGGCTTATAAGATTAATATGCCGTTTGTAACACGTCGAATTGGAAAGGGACAGTAAGGGCAAAGCATTTGGTTATGTTCATAGATGACGAATCCGCAATAAAAACAAGGCATCAGAACAGTCGGAGCGTTTGCTGCGACTTAGCCTCGTACGCTCCGTAATCCTATTTCGTCCGTAACCATAATAAGTCCGTAGCCCTAATACGCCCGTAACCCTAATACGTCTACAACCCTCTAATGCGTCTGTTACCAAAATGCTAGTCAAGTTGGGCATGGTCAAATTTACTGAAAGTGTTCATTTTTAAAATTGCGCATAGCGCAATTACGAAAGCCCGTACGAAGTACCTCTAAAAAAAAACCAACAATTCACGACATTATTTTAGAAACCCAAAATTTTTTGCCAACTTTCCATTGGGTATTCAATTACCTCTCAAATGACACAAAAACTAGCAAAATCGGATGAGATTTACTCGATTTATGTGCAAAAAACACTTAGGGCCGAATAGCGGCCATAGTCCAAGGGCCCAAATTTGAAACTTTTTTCGCTATCATTCTATTTGGCATTCAATTATCTCTCAAATGAAAGAAAAACTAGCAAAATCAGATGAGATTTACTCGATTTATGTGCAAAAAACACTTAGGGCCGAGTAGCGGCCTTAGTCCAAGGGCCCAAATTTGAAACTTTTTTCGCCATCATTCTATTTGGCATTCAATTATCTCTCAAATGAAACAAAAACTAGCAAAATCAGATGAGATTTACTCGATTTATGTGCAAAAAACACTTAGGGCCGAGTAGCGGCCTTAGTCCAAGGGCCCAAATTTGAAACTTTTCTCGCCACGTTATTTTCGGTATTCAATTATCTCTCAAACGAAACAAAAACTAGCAAAATCGGATGAGATTTACTCGATTTATGTGCAAAAAACACTTAGGGCCGAGTAGCGGCCTTAGTGCAAGGGCCCAAATTTGAAACTTTTTTTGCAATCATTCTATTCGGCATTCAATTATCTCTCAAATGAAACAAAAACTAGCAAAACCGGATGAGATTTACTCGATTTATGTGCAAAAAACACTTAGGGCCCTTTGAGCCCTCCCAACGAGCCCACGTTGCATCTTACCCAAAAACGATGTTCAGCAACTTTGTTCTACTCGTCAATACCTTTCATTAGATATCGTCGAAAGACTGACAAACACCTATAGGGCCCTAGCTCTGGAAGGGCCGACCCTACCATGCCCATTTTCGAACTTGACCTTACTTTTGTCGATACCAATCGGGGAAAAAAAGAATTTTCAAAAAAGGTTGTGATTTACTCAAGCTAGAGGGGTCACAGACGGACGGACGGATGGACGGACGGACGGACATTTTTAGCGCCGTACGAAGTACTGGGGGCTTATAAGATTAATATGCCGTTTGTAACACGTCGAATTGGAAGCAGACAGTAAGTGCAAAGCATTTGGTTATGTTCATAGATGACGAATCCGCAATAAAAACAAGGCATCAGAACAGTCGGAGCGTTTGCTGCGACTTAGCCCCGTACGACCCGTAATCCTGTTTCGTCCGTAACCATAATACGTCCGTAGCCGTAATACGCCCGGAACCCTAATACGTCTACAACCCTCTAATGCGTCTGTTACCAAAATGCAAGTCAAGTTGGGCATGGTCAAATTTACTGAAAGTGTTCATTTTTCAAATTGCGCAGAGCGCAATTACGAAAGCCCGTACGAAGTACCTTTCAAATAAAACCAACAATTTACGACATTATTTTAGAAACCCAAAATTTTTTGCCAACTTTCCATTGGGTATTCAATTACCACTCAAATAAAACAAAAATTAGCAAAATCGGATGATATTTACTTGATTTATGTGCAAAAAACACTTAGAGCCGAGTAGCGGCCTTAGTCCAAGGGCCCAAATTTGAAACTTTTTTCGCCATCATTCTATTCGGCATTCAATTACCTTCCATAAAAAACTAAATCTATCAAAATCGGATGAGATTTACTCGATTTATGTACAAAAAAACGCTTAGGGCCGAGTAGTGGCCTTAGTCCAAGGGCCCAAATTTGAGACTTTTTTTGCCATAATTCTATTCGGCATTCAATTATCTATCAAATGAAACAAAAACTAGCAAAATCGGATGAGATTTATTCGATTTATGTGCAAAAAATAATTAGGGCCGGCCTTAGTCCAAGGGCTCAAATTTGAAACTTTTTTCGACACGTTCTTTTCGGTATTCAATTACCTTCCATAAAAAACTAAATCTAGCAAAATCGAATGAAATTTACTCGATTTATGTGCAAAAAACACTTAGGACCGAGTACCGACCTTTGAGCCCTCCCAACAAGCCCACGTTGCATCTTACCCAAAAACAATGTTCAGCAACTTTGTTCTACTCGTCAATTTCATTTGATATATCACAAGCAGCCATTGCGTGCGTATTTCGGTAGATATCGTCGAAGGACTGAAAAATACCTATAGGGCCCTAGCTCTGGACCCTAGGGCCCTACCATGCCCATTTTCGAACTTGACCTTACTTTTGTTGATACCAATCGGGAAAAAAAAGAATTTTGAAAAAAGGTTGTGATTTACTCAAGCTAGAGGGGTCATAGACGGACGGACGGACGGACATTTTTTTTATTGCGGATTCGTAGTCTATGAACATAACCAAATGCTTTGCCCTTACTGTCTGCTTCCAATTCGACGTGTTACAAACGGCATATTAATCTTATAAGCCCCCAGTACTTCGTACGGGGCTAAAAACCAACAATTCACGACATTATTTTAGAAACCCAAAATTTTTGCCAACTTTCCATTGGGTATTCAATTACCTCTCAAATGAATTAAAAACTAGCAAAATCGGATGAGATTTACTCGATTTATGTGCAAAAAACACTTAGGGCCGAGTAGCGGCCTAGTCCAAGGGCCCAAATTTGAAACTTTTTCTCCACGTTCTTTTCGGTATTCAATTATCTCTCAAACGAAACAAAAACTAGCAAAATCGGATGAGATTTACTCGATTTATGTGCAAAAAACACTTAGGGCCGAGTAGCGGCCTTAGTGCAAGGGCCCAAATTTGAAACTTTTTTTGCCATCATTCTATTCGGCATTCAATTATCTCTCAAATGAAACAAAAACTGGCAAAGTCGAATGAGATTTACTCGATTTATGTGCAAAAAAACTTAGGGCCAAATAGCGGCCTTAGTCCAAGGGCCCAAATTTGAAACTTTTTTTGCCACGTTCTTTTTGGTATTCAATTACCTTCCATAAAAAACTAAATTTAGCAAAATCGGATGAGATTTACTCGATTTATGTGCAAAAAACACTTAGGGCCGAGTAGCGGCCTTAGTCCAAGGGCCCAAATTTGAAACTTTTTTTGCCACGTTCTTTTCGGTATTCAATTACCTTCCATAAAAAACTAAATCTAGCAAAATCGGATGAGATTTACTCGATTTATGTCCAAAAAACACTTAGGGCCGAGTAACGACCTTTGAGCCCTCCCAACAAGCCCACGTTACATCTTACCCAAAAACAATGTTCAGCAACTTTGTTCTACTCGTCAATACCTTTCATTTGATATATCACAAGTAGCTATTGCGTGCGTATTTCGGTAGATATCGTCGAAAGACTGAAAAACACGCTACTCGGCCCTAAGTGTTTTTTGCACATAAATCGAGTAAATCTCATCCGATTTTGCTAGTTTTTTTTAGAGATAATTGAATGCCGAATAGAATGATGGCAAAAAAAGTTTCACACGGAAAACTCATATATGCACCCCAGACGAAGAAATCGGGAACAGCTTCACGATTATAGAACACTAGTCTGCATCCTGTGGCACTTCGTACCACGTCGCATCCTAGCAAGCTAGACCGGGCAGACACCTGTTAGAGACTAACACCTGTTACAGACAAACAGAGAAATTAGAGACGAACACCTGTTACAGACAAATATCTATTCGAAAGCAACTCTAAGTCTGCTAAAGAGCTATACGAAAATCGCTTCGCTCAGCTCAAACATTCTTATGAAAAGTTAGTCCAAAACATCACATTCTTCTTTTGTAATGCCTAATATCGTCTTTTCATTATTTATTTTTCATGCCAGGGGGCTGCCCCCTGGACCCCCGCAATCACCACTCTTACACCTTTTCGAACTAAACACCTCTTTCCGTGTGACACTCCCACATTTTTACAGTTAAGTTAGCCCGAAACAATAACTTCTTCTTTTGTAAAGCCTTATATCGTCTTTCCATTATTTATATTTTTCATGCCAAGGGGCTGCCGCCCCCTGGACCCCCGCAATCACCACTCTTACACCTTTTCGAACAAAACACCTCTTCCCGTGTTACACTCTGCTGAAAACCATCAATTTTTGGTGAATCCCGTACCCTTCTACAACTCATGCCACAACTACTGTTTCAATACCGAACAACTTTGCCGAAGAAACTACCTTTCCATCTGCTTCACACAAAAAGTTACAAAAATCTAGGGGGTGGTCACTCATACACAAAAGCGTACACTGTGGTCACATTCAGACAACAACTCTTTCAATAACCAACAACTTTGCCGAAGAAACCAACTTTCCATCTGCTTCACACAAAAAGTAACAAAAATCGAGGGGGTGGTCACTCACACACAAAAGCGTACACTGTGGTCACTTCTGCACAAACACTCTCTCAATTAACAACAACTTTGCCGAAGAAACCAACTTTCCATCTGCTTCACATAAAAAGTTACAAAAATCGAGGGGTCGGTCACTCACACACAAAAGCGGACACTGTGGTCACTTTCAGACGACAACTCTTTCGATAACCAATAACTTTGCCGAAGAAACCAACTTTCCATCTGCTTCACATAAAAAGTTACAAAAATCGAGGGGGTGGTCACTCTCACACAAAAGTGTACACTGTGGTCACTTCCATACAACCACTCCTTCAATACCCAACAACTTTGCCGAAGAAACCAACTTTCCATCTGCTTCACACAAAAAGTTACAAAAATCGAGGGGGTGGTCACTCACACACAAAAGCGTACACTGTGGTCACATTTAGCCAACAACATTTTCAATAACCAACAACTTTGCCGAAGAAACAAACTTTCCATCTGCTTCACATAAAAAGTTACAAAAATCGAGGGGGTGGTCACTCACACACAAAAGCGTACACTGTGGTCACTTTCAGACGACAACACTTTCAATAACCAACAATTTTGCCGAAGAAACCAACTTTCCATCTGCTTCACACAAAAAGTTACAAAAATCGAGGGGGTGGTCACTCACACACAAAAGCGTACACTGTGATCACTTCCATACAACCACTCTTTCAATACCGACCACCTTTGCCGAAGAAACCAACTTTCCATCTGCTTCACATCAAAAGTCACAAAAATTGAGGGGTGGTCACTATTACCTAAAAGCGTACACTGTGATCACTTCCATACAACCACTCTTTCAATACCGAACAACTTTGCCGAAGAAACCAACTTTCCATCTGCTTCACAGCCAAAGATACAAAAATCGAGGGGGTGGTCACTCAAACACAAAAGCGTACACCGTGGTCACTTCCATTCAACCACTCTCTCAATTAACAACAATTTTGCCGAAAAAACCAACTCTCCATCTGCCTCACACAAAAAGTTACAAAAATCGAAGGGGTGGTCACTCACACACAAAAGCGTACACTGTGGTCACTTCCATACAACCACCCTTTCAATAACCAACAACTTTGATGAAGAAACCAACTTTCCATCTGCTTCACATAAAAAGTTACAAAAATCGAGGGGGTGGTCACTATTACTTAAAAGCGTACACTGTGATCACTTCCATACAACCACTCTTTCAATACCCAACAACTTTGCCGAAGAAACGAAGCTTCCATCTGCTTCACACACAAAGTTACAAAAATCGAGGGGGTGGTCACTATTACCTAAAAGCGTACACTGTGGTCACTTCCATACAACCACTCTTTCGATAACCAACAACTTTGCCGAAGAAACGAACTCTCCATCTGCTTCACACAAAAAGTTACAAAAATTGAGGGGGTGGTCACTCACACACAAAAGTGTACACTGTGGTCACTTTCAGTAGACAACTCTTTCGATAACCAACAACTTCGTCGAAGAAACAAACTTTCCATCTGCTTCACAAAAAAAGTTACAAAAATCGAGGGGGTGGTCACTCACACACAAAAGCGTACACTGTGGTCACTTCCATACAACCACTCTTTCAATACCCAACAACTTTGTCGAAGAAACCAACTTTCCATCTGCTTCACACACAAAATTACAAAAATCGAGGGGGTGGTCACTCAAACACAAAAGCGTACACTGTGGTCACTTCCATACAACCACTCTTTCAATAACCAACAACTTTGCCGAAGAAACCAACTCTCCATCTGCTTCACACAAAAAGTTACAAAAATCGAGGGGGTGGTCACTATTACCTAAAAGCGTACACCGTGTTCACTTCTATTCAACCACACCACTCACCTCTACAACTCATTCAACTTTTCCCGAAAACAAATCCATGTTACCCAAAGAAAAACTCAAAATCATCATCGATCACTGTACGTTGGAGTAGCTCAAAAATGGCCCACTTGGAGAGCTGTCACTCGCTCGAAATTGATCCGAATTTCCTAAATTTTTTTTTCCTCGATTCGTAGGATTGTTACCTTTCGTTGAAACTCTCACACGCCCCTCTAGCTTCTAAAACAGCCGCTCCGCAATTACAAACGTGTTCCCGTTGGTGGTCAAACACCCTACTTACCACCTTAACTCCAACAAATTGAATCCAATTTTTTCCAGTTTTTTTTTCTTCGCTTCGTACCATCAATACCTTTCATTTGAGCCCGCTCACGCCTCACCACCTTCCAAAACAGCCGCTCCACAATTTAAAACATTTTCCAGACCCTCAAAAAAACCCATAAAATCCACTCTACCACCTCCAGATGAAAAGTTAGAAAAAAACTTTCTTCTGCAACTTTGTTCACCGCAATAAATGGAACATTTCTTCTTCCCCACGCGACGCT
This sequence comes from Bradysia coprophila, assembly GCF_014529535.1. Classification (NCBI taxonomy): domain Eukaryota; kingdom Metazoa; phylum Arthropoda; class Insecta; order Diptera; family Sciaridae; genus Bradysia; species Bradysia coprophila. Next base: position 310,600 of record NW_023503989.1, on the reverse strand, counting down.
CCATCTCTCAAAATAACCGAGTTATATCGATTCTGCCATTTTCCACCTCCCCACAGTCATAACTTCACTATCTCCGAACAAAATTTTCGCCGGACCACGTTTTCTCCACGTTTCAGACCATTCCCTACAACATATCAAAAAGTGTTTTTTTTTTTTTTTTGCTCTGAACTTTTATTTTGACGGTAAATAGCGGACAAACAGACAGACATCTCGTCATTATAATTAGTTGTGTGCTGCATATTGATCTGAGGATCATACTATGCCCGCCTAATGAATATTGTTGTTGTGTGCTGGATATTATTTTTCAGCGTGCAGGTCTTAGCTGTATGCCTGTTTCATAATTTAAAATGACGCCATTTTTTTCAATTCAATAAACAACCTAATTTATCGTTTAATAGAAGAAATTGATTTAATTAACTTTATCAATTTTATTTGCGTTAGCAAAAAAAAAAAACAAAAAAACTTTTTTTTTTTTGCTTACGTTTTTTCCGGTCACCCACCCAAGTACGGACCGCGACCATCGATGCTTAACCTCAGTTTCTGACTGCCAACGACTTTACCACTGCTGCTATACTGCTTGCATATAGTGGCAGTCTTATTTCGAACCGTTGTTACTTTGCTTTATGCAGCACACAGGCATATTTATACCTGCATGCTGAATATTGACTAAATGAATAAAGTCGTCCGTATTTAGAATGGGTTGGGTTATGCAACAACATTTAATTGAATTTATTTTCTATGAAATGTAGTACTTCTCCCCACTAAGCAATGTCATCGGATATTATTATTTTAATTCTGAGCCTGGTTCTGAATTAGAGGTTTTTTCAATCGTTCTACAAAAAAACTGTTCACATTAATAGTGAGCATCTATTACGCGAATTAATAAATTAAGATTGGCTCACCTAGTTTGTGTATATTACGTAGGTGGAAGCACGGGGTTTCAGGGGGTTTCGAACATTTAGTTTTTTCATGTTGCAGATATTGCAGTGTCAAATTCTGTCCAAGATGTGACATATTTGCAAGGTATTGGCCTTTTTCACAAAGTATAATCGGCGTAACCTTCGTAAAAAGAATCTTGAATCTGACAAGAGCACGTTTGCCAACGTGTAAAAAACAAATGTTCAAAACCCCCTGCTGAACCGTGGCGATCCTCTTGTCAAACGGACAGTACATAAACAAATTCCATCATTTATTGCTGAATACCACCAACTATTTCTGTTAACATTTCAAAAGCCTTTAACACCGAAAATGGATTTAAAAGTTCGTTCGTCAAAATTTCTATTGAAATACATAAATGTAACATTATCATTGCATATTAATTCGGTAAAAATAGAAATAACTTTAAATGAAGGAATAAAATTAGATTTGATAATCATCTTTATGCGTATGTTCTTGAGATCTTCCTTTTATTTCATTAAAACAATAAATTTATTCTAAATACAGACGACTTTATTCATTTAGTCAATATTCAGCATGCAGGTATAGTTCGATAGTACCATTTAGTCAATATTCGGCATGCAGGTAAAGTTAAGTAATACATCCCACAACTAATTTGAAGATATAATTCAGCACACAGCAAATATATACCTGGGAACCTCACAATATTCCTACGAGCTGAATAATATTGTTGCCGGAACTATATTTTGGGCCCTTGGACTAAGGCCGCTACTTGGCCCTAAGTGTTTTTTGCACATAAATCGAGTAAATCTCATCCGATTTTGCTAGATTTAGTTTCATTTGAGAGATAATTGAATACCCAATAGAAAGTTGGCAAAAAATTTTGGGTTTCTAAAATAATATCGTAAATTGTTGGTTTTATTTGAGAGGTACTTCGTACGGGCTTTCGTAATTGCGCTATGCGCAATTTTAAAAATGAACACTTTCAGTAAATTTGACCATGCCCAACTTGACTTGCATTTTGGTAACAGACGCATTAGAGGGTTGTAGACGTATTAGGGTTCCGGGCGTATTACGGCTACGGACGTATTATGGTTACGGACGAAATAGTATTACGGGTCGTACGGGGCTAAGTCGCAGCAAACGCTCCGACTGTTCTGATGCCTTGTTTTATTGCGGATTCGTCATCTAATAACATAACCAAATGCTTTGCCCTTACTGTCTGCTTCCAATTCGACGTGTTGCAAACGGCATATTAATCTTATAAGCCCCCAGTACTTCGTACGGGGCTAAAAATGGTTTGATCATGGTTAACTATTACTTAGTTGACTGATGTCAAAATTCAATGTTTGAGATTTTCGGTGCATATAAGTTAATAGTTAAATTTTGTTCAGCTCATTTATGTAAATGTGAGATATAATAATAATCCTAAATGATTATTAATTTACTAATTTATCCGATGTACTGATAAGTACTAAAAATTTGAATTATTTTTAGTTTGATGGATTATCACCCATGTTATCCTGTAAGGAAAAATAAATAATAAAAAAGGCATAAAAATGTAATCATTCAAAAATATTATCCTGCGTCGAATGCAATTATTGTGCAATCAATCAATAAATTTTAAATCTTTGTTCGTCAAACACTAAAAAAACAATGTCCCCATTAGGCCTGTTCATTTTAGAGAAATAGTCTCAAATTCATCTGGCATGATGTCTATCTGGTCCGGAAGGCTAAAATATTGGACCCGTATTTTTTTTAGAATTTTAAAAACTAGTTTAGATCTGGGGAGCGAAGCATTTGTTCATATGTACGAATGCGTTGGTTAGAAGAGTAAAAAAGATATACACCATCATTCTCCTCTCTTCTAACCAACGCTTTCGTACATTTGAACAAATGCTTCGCTCCCCAGATCTAAACTATTTTTTAAAATTCTAAAAAAACATAGCTAACGCCGACCCGTACGAAACACCTATTCGTATCAAAAGCCTTTAATGTGAAACTCTTCGATTCTCTTACTTCATTTTCTTCTCTGCTGAAAAACTATTCTTCCTTTTAAATCACTTACATTATCCACACTTTGCCTTGTTATCATATACAATTAAATTGCCGGAGGCAATATAGACAGCCCCGTACGAAGTCAAATTTCATAAATTCCTATTTAAACAGCTATATACCGCTATATTTACCTATATTTCACTGTAAATAAACATTTCACAGAGGAATATGCTATTATATAGCTCTATATGCCTGTATATAGCTCAATATAGCTCCATATATGGAATCCCTGAAACCCCTCACACTTAACACATTATTTCCATGTTAACAGAAACTCTCTAAGCATCATTTTTCCCACTTTATATCACTTTTAATAAAATCCAATATGGCCGCCGGCAGCCATTTTGTTAGGAAACCGAAAATAGTACCGACGCTTTACATTCGTTAATACCTTTCAAACAAAAAAAAATCATGAAATTCGGTCAAAATTTACTCGAGATATTGACAAAATACTCCACGTTCACTGTACGGCCGAGTAGCCAGATAAGAGCTCACTCCTAGCTCACGCTCCGGAGAACATAATTTCATAAACTTTTTTTTCCCTGATTGGTACGGTCAATCCCTATCTAATAAAGCTAAAACGAACGAAATATGTTCAAATTTGGCCGACCTACAAGCAAAAACTGCTTGCCGCCCTGTGCCTGTTTCACACCAAGGGGTCTAACTCACAAGTCGGTCATCCGATTTCCATAAACTTTTTTTGTCGATCGGTATTGTAAATATCTTTCATTCGATGTATCATTTACGAGTATAGCGTTTAAATGTCCGGAGATATCTTCGAAAAACCGTAAAGCACTTATTGGGCCCCAGCTCAGGAGGGGTCGATCCAAAATCACTCATCTTCGAACTTAGCCTGTCTTTTCCATTACCAAACGGGGAAAAAAAGAATTTTCAAAATCGGATTCGTTTTACTCAAGTTATCGTGCAGACAGACAGACGGACGGACGGACAGACGGACATTTTTTTTCTTGCTGATTTGGCATCTCTGGACAACCACAATAGGTTTCCCCTTACTCAGGGAGTCCAATTCGACGTGTTACAAACGTATGCGTAAACCTATAAGACCCAGTAATTCGTACGGGTCTAAGAATACGGGTCCAATATTTTAGCCTTCCGGACCAGATAGACATCATGCCAGATGAATTTGAGACTATTTCTCTAAAATGAACAGGCCTAGTCCCCATAACCACATTATTTTGTGCCCCTTAAATAACACACAAAAAAGTCGTGAAACTGTTTCTCTAAAAAAACGTAAATTTCCATTGTGCGTTTATTATAGAAGATAAACACCAAACACACAACCGAATGCAATTTAAAATGCATTGAACTTCCATAGTCGTAACACTGATTTAATCTCCATCCCTTACACCAAGTTTTGTGTGTACTATGTGAGTTATATTACAGTAAACATTTTGATTTAATACTTTTTGTGAAAGTCGTTCACATCATCCGAGAAGAGTTTTATTTTGAAATTTATAATCTTCCGGGCGCGTGTTGAGATCGTTATCGACCATATGCGTTAAGAGTCTACTTGGTTGCAACAGAAACGTAGCTGTAATAATGTTCAAAGAATATATATAAAGACGATGTCGTGTGGCGCTACCGATATGAAGCATTATTATCATTTTACGGCAACGGTTTTATTTATTGAAGTTTTATTGTCCGCATCCTTTTTGAACGTATAACTTGTTTTTGGATTTTAATTTTCTCCCTCGATTGTACTTGAATTTTGTTTTTCGAAAGAATATCTTTTGCTGAGTAATGCCTTAAAAACGAAGACTAAACATGTCCTAATTAAAATTCCGATGATTTTCTAAAATTACTTTATTGTTAGCTTAAACACGAACAACAAGAACATAAATCACAACAATTTTCTTCCAAATATGCCCTCTTGGCTATGAAAGAAATTTCGAAGAACAAAAGTTTCATTTTATACAACGAAAAACTGAAACAACAATCGGTAATTGTTCAATGCCTTCCCGATACTAAATCCAAATCATTCCTTCTCCATGCTACCTTTTGGAGTATCCGAGAATAACTTTCTTAAGACGATGCAGACTCGGTTTATTGTGACTCCTTCTCATTGTACATCACATTTCCTTGTCTTATGGTTTCTTTCAAAAACTCATCAAATTAGTCTGTACGTACACCGAAGCATGTAGCCCAGTGTACGAGCCTGTGTATAGATATATGTATTTTTCTTGTCGAAGAAATACGTTCAGAGCACAAAATTATCGGAGAAAAAGTTAAACAATAAAGCAACCATACGTACACCGAGTAGAGTTGTCTCAACTTTTTCATAAGAAAATTTCGTTTATAGTCGAAACCTGAAGCCAAAGAGAACGGAACATGTGTTACAACATAAAATAATTGAAGAAATTAGGGTTAATGAGTCTTGTTAAAAAGATGTATATGCGAAATGAGCTGCAGTTACGGCTGATATTTCCAGGCAGCAAACACAATGTAGCAGAATAACACAATTGAGAAAAAGGAAATAATTCACTTTGAATTGGATGGCGACTTTGGGTTGTTCCATATTGGAGGGGTGTTTTAATGTGGATCATCATTTAGAAATAATTACATAATTGTTATGTGTTTGGTAGACAATGGGAAATAAACGTAGAATATTTTTGGGACAAAAGATTTTCTTAATTCGAACTGATATTTCATTCTCTGAAGTTGGGGGTCTTCATCAAATTTTGTATGAAACAATTTTGCGATTATTCATTTTCCAAATTAAATGGAAATTTTGAAGAGTGATGATCCCAAATGTGCTCAACACGAATCGTAAAATATGTGGTAATGCTGAAATTAAATCGTTTCATTAAATTATTGGGTATTATTGCAATTGAAAATAATGCACAAAAAGCGGTTAAAGCATTTGATAGAATCTATTTTAATTTCAAAAAATCTTTTGAACTCTTGTGTCACGCTGTTTGTAGTCGTTCACTTCATTGAGCCGTTTCGTGTTTTTAGATCCGTACGAAGTACTGGGGTCTTATAGTAAGGGAAAACCTATTGTGGTTGTATAGAGATGCCAAATCCGCGAAAAAAATGTCCGTCCGTCCGTCCGTCTGTCTGTCTGTTCTCTAACTTGAGTAAAACGCATCCGATTTTGAAAATTCTTTTTTTTCGACGATATTTCCAGACATTTAAGCACTACACTTGTCAGTGATACGTCAAATAAAAGGTATTTACAATACCGATCGATAAAAACAAAGTTTATGGAAATCAGATGACAGACTCGTGAGTTAGACCCCTTGGTGTGAAACAGGCACAGGGCGGCAAGCAGTTTTTGCTTGTAGGTCGGCTACATTTGAACATATTTCGTCTGTTTTAGCTTTATTGGATAGGTGTTGACCGTACCAATCAGGGAAGTAAAATGAAATTATGTTCTCCGGAGCGTGAACTAGGTCTCTTGGAGTGAGCTCTTATCTGGCTACTCGGCCGTACAGTGAACGTGAAGTATTTTGTCAATATCTCGAGTAAATTTTGACCGAATTTCATGATTTTTTTTTGTTTGAAAGGTATTAACGAATGTAAAGCGTCTGTACTATTTCCGGCCTCCTAACAAAATGGCTGCCGGCGGACATATTGGATTTTATTATATCTTGTGAAAAATGGTACTTAGAGAGTTCTGTTAACATGGAAATAATTTGTTATGTGTGTGGGGTTTCAGGGATTCCATATATGGACATCTATATATATCTATATACAGCTATATTGAGCTATATACAGGCATATATAGCTATATAATAGCATATCACTATGTGTTTATTTATAGTGAAATAGAGATAAATATAGCGGTATATAGCTGTTTAAATAGTAATTTATGAAATTTGACTTCGTATTGGGCTGTCTATATTGCCTCCGGAAATTTATTTGCATATGATAACAAGGCAAAGAGTGGATAATGTAAGTGATTTTAAAGGGAGAATAGTTTTTCGGCAGAGAAGAAAATGAAGTAAGAGGAATGAAGAGTTTCGAGAGTTTCACATTAAAGGCTTTTGATACGAATAGGTGTTTCGTACGGGTCGGCGTTAGCTATGTCTTTAACGAAACTTAGCGCCTCTACTGACAGCCATAAAACCAAATAAAATTAAAAAATATTTAAGTGATTCATCAGACATTAACAAAGCTCATCAGATTATGCATTACAATACCTAACAATGGCACACAACATTATGTGTGAAACATAAATGAAATGTTCTAATTCTTATACATATCTTGTAATGGATTAGAAATAAAACATTTCTTATCCCACTGAATGTTGACGTCTGACATAATAGTAAATGACTTTTAAATAAGTCTTCATTTTCATGTCTATTTTTTAATGTTGAAAAGATCTATCCAAACATAATTCTTTTTGCATGCCCAAGACGATGAATACCTCTATGCCTGAAAACATTTGGTACATTGAATGAGTTCTCTAGTTAGGTAAATATATTATTTACTTTGTCCTATTGTTTAACAACATTCAAAGAAACCATAGCGACAATAATCCATACTAGAAAAAAAAATACTCCAGCGATCGACATAGACCCCCAATTTCATAACATTGTTCCTCTTCAGCTAATACATCAAAAAAAAATTGTATTATTCCGAAAAAATAACTTAAAATAACAACAAAAAAGGAATAGCAAAAGCAGCTGAACATTGATCATTCCGAAGCCTATCGAACCATCCGAAAAAAAAGATACTTTTTGTTATAAAATTCTATTAAAATCACACATGAAATCACAACAATGGTCCTTACACCATTCAATACATGAAATTATGATCCCAAACGAAAGGACATGGCAAACAATACCTTAGTGAATAGATCAGAAACCGAACACAAAAAATGTTTTTCTTCTCGGTTTTTCGGGTAATCATTCAAAAAATGTTCACTAGTGTTATAGTGCAGAGCAATGTGAGGTGTCGATTTTTATGCATACCTTCTCATTTATTTCCAATATGTTTTCCCAATTTAACTAAATTTGTATTGGCATAATAATAATTTTAAGTGGTAAATGAACCATATATCAAAGATTTTTTCTATCAAAATGTATATAACATGGGATCCTGAGATATGAAACTGTATACGGTGTACAGCATCACACATCAGGAATATTAAAAATGTGAGAAAATTACACACCGCACAAAGCGGCAAGTAAATCATATTAGGTGTTCTTACAATCTGAAATTTAATATATTTTTGCGCCACATGATAACATCGTTGTTTTAGGGACGTCTTATGCTTTTATGAAATCTTAAGCAAAATATTTCTTGTTCTCTAAGCAAAATGTATTTTTCATAACACCATCCCAACAAAAATCTCTTCGAGAAAAGTGTGACGCAGTCTTTGAAGTACAATTTCTAAAATGAATGATATCGCTAGAGTTGACGCTTTCAGCTTCGTTACGCAAAAATTAAATTTTACACTCAATTTTAGTTCAAACAAGCTGGCTTAGTTTTTCTCATTATCTGCCAAATAATTTTTACCAAAAAAAATTTGACTGGAAACAACCAAAATTTTACCAAAAAAATCTGCGTCGCATGTGGCAGATAAATTTTCTTGCTGGTCTGTTCCTGAACATTTGCCACTTTGCGACGCAGATTTTTTTGGTAAAATTTTGGTTGTTTCCAGTCAAATTTTTTTTGGTAAAAATTATTTGGCAGATGATGAGAAAAACTAAGCCAGCTTGTTTGAACTAAAATTGAGTGTAAAATTTAATTTTTGCGTAACGAAGCTGAAAGCGTCAACTCTAGCGATATCATTCATTTTAGAAATTGTACTTCAAAGACTGCGTCACACTTTTCTCGAAGAGATTTTTGTTGGGATATCAGTCGTTTTAGAAGTTTTAGAACACTGCCTTTTATAACAGTTTATAACAGAAATTCGGAAGCTCCAAAATTTGATGAAATTCGAAAATTTGACGAAATTCGAAAATTTGACGAAAATCGAAAATTTGACGAAATTCGAAAATTTGACGAAAATCGAAAATTTGGCGAAATTTGAAAATTTGACGAAATTCGACGAAATTCGAAAATTTGACGAAAATCGAAAATTTGATGAAAATCGAAAATTTGACGAAAATCGAAAATTTGACGAAAATCGAAAATTTGACGAAATTCGAAATTTGACGAAAATCGAAAATTTGACGAAGAAAGTAATTCTCTATCTGCCACCATTCAAGAAATATCTCTAAAACCCCAATTGACCCACCCATTTCCAACTTTCGACATTTTTCACAAATGCCTCTCTGTTCTACTCGTAAAACTCTGAGACTTTGCCGAAGAAAGTAACTCTCTATCTGCCACCATTCAAGAAATCACTCTAAAAACATAATTGACCCACCCATTTCCAACTTTCGACATTTTTCACATATGCCCCTCTGTTCTACTCGTAAAACTCTGAGACTTTGCCGAAGAAAGTAATTTTCTATCTCTCATAACCCAAAAAAATATTAGTCCTTTCAACCTACGCTCGAGTAGCTCAAAATTTGGTCACTCTAATCACTCTAGCTCAAACGAATCTGCCCCGATTTTTTTGTTCGAATCGTGTTACGAATACCTTTCATTTGATGGGTCGCACGCCTCTGTAGGTTTCAATACAGCTAAGCTACAGCCGAAAACGCGTTCCCGACCCTCGAAAACCACACTCAGAAACCACTTCGAGGCCAATAAAACAAAATTCTGGTTTTTCCTGGGGTAATGGCGTATCACATTTTCATTTTTATGCCCACCCTGAGGTTCCTGCAAAATTTCATGGAGATTGGCTGACTAGTTTCCGAGATCGACCGTCGATAGATAGACAGATAGACAGATAGACAGATAGATAGAAACATACAGAGCAAGTTGAAAGATTTTGATTGTTTGGAAAACGTTAATTTGGTGCATTTTCTCATTAAGACTTTGAAACTTCGATTTTAGTCCCATCGTTAATCCAAAATGATTCAAAGACGGCACGGAACACGGCACAATTATAATAATTTTACGTGAAAACAAACAAAAAAATGCGTTTGGAGTCGATTCAAATACTCGCTTTATTTATTTTAAATTATGCCAATTGTGATTTTTGCCTACTAGTTTCGATTGCCACGCAATCATTATCAAGGCTTCGTCTCGACATTTTCTGCATTTTCTATCAAAATGACCAACTTCAAAACGATGTATCTCCGGCAATTTTAAAGTTACATAGTCGAGTGATAGCTCGTTTTGCTCGTATTTGAAGCGCGAATAAGATAAAATAGGATTTGTGGTGATACAGGCCAAAGGAAAGAAACTTAAATTCTCACCTATATATAGTTGCCGCGTCTCAAAAAAATTTCTTCGTTCTTTTTTTGGAAGTTAGACTGCGTCAAGTCCTCCGCTATCGCTCCGGACATGATTCGTTTTAATTAAAAAGCTATCATACACTGGCTGTTGACAAACATTGTTTGGAAGTAAAAATGTACTTTGTACTTTGTCAATTTACCCAGCGGAAACTAGCCATTCTGCCGCACAACACATACAGTCGCGCTTACATAAAAAAACAAAATTTTCAAAATCACATTAGTTTTCTAGTTTAAATCACATTATATCCAAAATTTATATCCTTCGGCGACGAAGAGGGGATTGCGCTCTATATTTACTTGCTGCATAAACTCATATAAACATTTAG
>NW_023503988.1:0-7682 GCF_014529535.1 Bradysia coprophila | reverse complement strand
AATAGGGTAGAGTACCACACTAATTGTGGAAATTCGATTTCGAAATTATTGAATTATTTCTAAATTTCATTAGGATTGGGGGACAAGCATTGTAAAAATTCAAAATATGTGAAGCTCGGTTGTATACGTGCAACAACGGTATTTGTGTTTATTAGAATTAATATTCAAATTAAATGCATCAAAAGCTTACGGTTGCAAGTTCATAATTTCATTACAATACAATTAGTTGCAATTCATAAATGAGGTCACATCCTGGCCATCCTGGCATATAAAAATGTTCAATAATTTTACAGGATATTGGATTAAATTCGAGTGTAAATCCGGTCATATTTAGCGTGGTTAATTAATAATTTTTAAATCAAATTTCAGGATAATTTTCTCTGATATTTTTGTTTGAATTCAAAACTATTTGCACTCTTTCATTTGCATTTCACAAGTATGAAATCGACTGAGTAAGAGGTGTTAACATGCATTTACATTAAAAGTAAACACTTCAATAAGTGCATCAACCGCTCAAAGAAAGTATATGTAAAAACGAATGGGTCGAAAAATTGAACAATGACAGAATTGTAGTAGTTGGAAAGCTTTCTGGTAATAATAGACAATTTGATCTTTTTACCTTTCAGTAAATTATCCAAGAAATTACAACTTTCAATGTTTATTTTCTGCAGCAAAAAATAAATATCAATTTCATAAATCTTATCTCGCTACCATCTTCTCATCTCATTAGCATTGAATGATCCATGACAGACAAAACAAATAAATTTTTAAAAAGTAAAATCGCTGTAATAGTGAAGTGTAAAAAAAGTGCAAAGTCACTATTATCTTACTCCAATAGATTTTTCAAATCCGTCATATTTCTTTGTCGTTTTCATTATTCAGCACGAGTAATTTTTCATTTTGTATATCATGCTAAACATGTACCGTATTAAGACAATGTATATCTTGTATGTCATTACTGTGTTTTTTTTTTTTTCTTTCTTTGCATTATTCAAATTTTTTCATGTTAAATTAGATTGTTGGCTTACCGCTAATATAATTTTATGCTCAACGAAATAATTTTTGCAAATTTCAAGACATGCTCTGTTATAGCAGATCATGTATCGGATATTGGACATGGTAAATAATATAAAAATTAAGTTTTGATTAAATCAATATGTTAACAAATGAGTTTCTACCGCATCGGCACGAAAAGAAATGTTTATTGACTTAATGGGGAACTTAATAACGCTTTTAAGGTTGCCGTACACGTTACCATTTCGTTTTTTTTTAATCTAAATTTGTAGATTAGATGTTCTGGCACAAGAATGCTGTGAAATTAGTGGAAGATCTTACGGTCGATATGCAGGATCATCAAAATGATGATAAAAAATCAGTGCATTTTAGGTTGACACTATCGATCACTTCACTTTCCTTTCTGACTACACTGCTGCCAGAACCTGAAATTTTACATTCTTGACATTTCCAAGAGTAATAAACCGAAGAATCAAGGGTATGATGCCCCGACGAATATTGGTAACAGGTAACGTGTCTGTAACTAGATCCATTTCGAAGAGATCGGATTTTTTAAAAACGTGCATTTTAATCCACATAGTTAGTTTTATCGTCAAGCTCCATTGTGTCTTTCCTTCAATCGACAGACAAGAAAATAACCTTGTCTTCAAGTTATTGAAAATATTCAAAATAATTGATCGCCCTCTGGAGGCACAATCTTACATTCGTCTGAAAGATCTGTTTTTGTTGCAACCAATAAAGTACCTTAAGCTACGTTATAATATCAATAATGACTTTTCATTCTTGGATACACGAGATCATATTACTCGTTATGGTAAACACACACACAAACACTAAATAAAAACGTGGTTTAAAGATATCGTCACTTTAGTTGGTTCACGGCTTTGTGTTCCATTGCAAGAGAAAGTGAAATTTATTCAATAATATTTAGGTCAATATATTCGATCAATTGATAATGATAAACGTATGTTTGTATAATGAGAATATTGACAAAGTTAATGAACATTAATAACTCTAACATTTAAATTATAGTTTCCAAGGCAACAAAAATTTGCTCAATATTCGTAAAATGGAACACAAATAAAACCTAGATAATGTATGTTATCTGTTCAAAAAATAATGAAAATTTACATGAAAAACACTTGAACCACAAGTAATTTACTGTAAGACTTTGCTTATTAAATAACTAATAACTAACATAATATTCACATTAAAAAAAACGTAAACTCGACAAAATATATGCAAAACACATCGCGTACTTTACATCAATAGATTAAGGTTAAATATAGGAAATTTGAGTGAAATGAATGAATAATTCAATTTTAAAAACAAACAAACTGCGGTGTTGTTTTTTCTGAAATTTTTGTTCCACTTTTTCACGTTAAACCCAAAATTCATAAAGTAAAACATGGAAACAAATGATGTTTAGTATACACAACTCTAAAACGTACATATAAATGTGACGTCTTCTAACATAATAATATTATGATAAAAAATGGTAATGAAACGTAATAACCAAGGCACTAACAAATACCTATAAAATACAGCTGGGAAATGCTACTGATGAATGAAATTAAATACTTGACTGTTTAAAAAAAAAATTCAAATTCTAAATACGGCCGCACCATTCATAGAAATTTTATTGAGGTATTATTGCCCAGATCTCCATAAATTATGGCTAGTTTATTCGTGAATGCTACTCGAAAAGCTTTGAGGTCGACGTTTGTACCTTTGACGATCACCCACATATTTTTTGCTAAATGAATTCGTTGCTAATTCAAATTATTTTAATCACATTGAAGTATAATTGGTATTAATCAAACATTATCAAGTACTTGATGTTGTACCAATAACTCGTGACTGACAGTATGTATTAAGCAATCAAATAAAAATGTTGTCACACAAATTGGTACCAGCTGCCACAATTTGGATATGAATTGAATGTAATAGATACACAGATATAATACACAAGGAATAACCATTTCAGAATCAACTTATATCCGAATTAATTTTGTATAGTGTGTAGAGAGATGTTCAGGTTTTCGTACGAAATTACTCCAAACAGAAATGTCTGAAAAACCGGAAGTTACTAACACGCTGAATACTCTTTTTTGCAACAAAATAAATCAGGAAATTGTAAGACTTAAAAAGACTCTATACGTAACCGAACTAAATTTGTTAAACAATCCTTTTCATCGTATGTCGTCGTTTCGTATCTAATGGATCTTACAGGATGTTCATAATTAATTAACTAATGAAGCAATGGGTAACCTAATACGTGTCTGTATTAATAAAATACGAGCTGACGCCGAGCCAGTTGGTATCTAGAGTATATCGCACAAAATAAATATTCATCAGTTTTATTGGTACATTAATCTCACTAGACTAATTAAATTGAAAGGTTTCTCAGCAACTCTTGCGAACGTTTTCATAAAAAATTGAAAAAGATTTAAAACGGATCAAAAAGATGAGGCCAGAGAAATAGAAGAGAAGAAAAAAAAAATAGTCGCCAACCCCAACATTAATGGATATTCAGTTTGATCCCTTCCGTTCACATATTATACCATTTCGAATTTTCCCATGGAAACATTTAAACGAGTACGCAGGAAAAAAAACTGTTATGCACACATGATATATATACGTATAAAATGGATGGTATACCTATGGAAGAGACTCAGCAATAAATCGATGCGAAAAAAATGCGTAACGGTTGAATGAATTTCGAATGCCCAAATTTTATTGTAGTAAATATTGTATCATGTTGACATATACCGTTGCTGAATTTACGATTATAGCCAGGATGGGAATTCAAAACGATTCACAAAAAAAAATCCAAAAGAAAAGTCTAATGGCAAAAAAGTAAAAAAAATTGTGGGTTTATTCAGATTAGAAAAAAAAAAGTTTAACTCGATGTATGCAAAATCTATATATTCGGATATGTGAGGTAGTGTATAGGAGATACTCACAAAAATATAAAATGATGAGCCCAATAATGTCTCTCGGATTTGACAATGTAGAAAGTTCAAAAATGACTGTTTGAATTGTAAATTTCGGAAATTATACCTTTTCCATGTAGTGAATTCACCTCCCCGAACTGTTATGTACATATAAGAAAATGTTGAGATTAATATGCTGCAAAAATTTTGTTTTTGTTCAAGAAAAACAACTAATGTTGGGTGTGCTTTTTTGTCTTCTATAAATGCTTCTATTTTGCAATGACGAATTTTGTGTATTAAATTATTACTACATTACGCTTATGTATTTTCATACAAATTGGTGACAATATTGTTCTTCATCGGTGGTCTATTAAGGCATTATACATCTCTACACTTTCTAATCAAAATTAATTTTTGTCAAAAATTTAGACAAACGGAAAAAAATTGTGATTGATGATTCAGTAAGTGCATTCAACTTTGCTTTATGTTTAATGTGTTTTCGTTTCATTTAAACAAAAAATGAAAAGTTATCGGGTCAATGGAAGATAATTTTTTTTTCTTTCGTACTTGCTCAATATCTACTCACTTAATTAGTTTGTGTGGTTACCACCCAAAAAACGCCAGTATTTATTACATTCACATTTGTAATGGTTTCTTTTTCATTAGTTAGCATCAGTTCTTAAATTCTTTTTTTTTATTAAATTAAATTAAAAGTAAGCCGATACTTCAACTGAAAAAGTTTCTTCAACAACAAAGGTATAAGGTCGGTTACATTGTAACACGAAGATGAATTGTAAAATGAATATTGATCAAATTTCTAATTCTCATTCAAATGTTAGTTAATATAATTTCGATGCTGTTTGCCAGATGCTGCTGTTGCTGTTATGCTTATTCATGTCATTAATATTCTTTTCTTTAACAAAAAAAAATCAACTTCACCAATGGTCACGACATGAAAATGGAAATAAAAAGAAAACATAAACATTAACCGTATACTTTAAATTTTAAATTTCAAACAATTCATATCACCTGCTACGAATGACTGAATTTGAATAACAATTTTTAAGTTTTTTTTTCTTTGAATAGAATGCGATTGTCCCAATTTAACGATGATTTTGTTAATAAAATTTTTAGTATTTCATTGACAGTTTGATAATCATAAAAATATAAATTATTGGCTGTGCTTAGGGTTTTTTTTGTGACAAATTACTGTCCTGTCACGTTTTGTACATTTTAGTCTTCGATTGAAACGTGATATTCACCGTCTTCGATCTGATTTTCAATTTGAATTGCTTTCAATTAAAACGTTTTGTAGCGTTTTCTACGGAAACGTACATTTTGTTTTATATTGTTGGTTGCGATACCACATTGTTTCGATTATCTTCCAAAATAAGTTAGCAATCGTCTTACTCGAAATAAAACAAGGAAAGAAAAGTAATTTCAAATGAACTTCTGCGAAAAATGGCGACTTTTAATTCAATTTGTTTCGTAATGAAGGCGGAAAAGCATGATCCTATTTAAAACATTCTCTGAGCACTAACAACATAACAATGACAATTGCATTTGTTGGCAGCAAATGCAATTAATGTGTCTCATGTTACACCAGTATACCAAATAATTGAATACGAACAGCCAATTTGCATCTTCTGCCTCTTGGCATATATTACGATTCTATCCTCTCAGGACATTTGTGATTGAATAATTTGGACCTTTGTCAATAAATTTTTATGAAATGAATTAATTGGCGTTGAAAGAAAATAAAACAATGTGAAGGCGAATGATATTATGGTAATATCTATGTTCGGTTCGAATTTACAATGACAATTTTTTTTTTGGATTCCGAGTTATCATGTCTTCACCGTTAACGTTGACATCACCCAATTTGTGTACGGAAAGAAATTGAGAAATTAATTGGATGTATCATGTTGTTTTACGTGGTTGCTGTATGTCTAAAACAACATAATATAACCAAATTTAATTTATTTTTTTCTGAAGATGAATGGGTATCGTGAAACGATTTTGTTTTTGTATTAAAACCGAATTTCTTATTTGAATAATTTCAATATTAAAAATTTTCAACGTTTTATTTTCTCCTTTCGATTAGCAATTTTGCTAAAAAACCTCCATAAAAAATGGTTTTGTTTTTTTTTGTGGTAAAATTGTATAAACACGAAAATTACAGCCATAAATCTGCCCGCGATCAAAGAAATTCAGTTTTTCAGTTACAATGTCTGTCTATTTGAAAACGATTTTCTAAATTTAAAAGTCGAAATTGTTTTTATGGGTTCAAACACGCATCGGATTATTAAGACAGGCAGAGGTAATAGGTAATTCGATTTGACTTAATGGTTGCATGTTAAATTTGAACATATAAATTGGTTAGTCTGCACTTTGCATTAGTAGATAAGACTACAACAGTCAGTTATCAGTTTTATGATGGAATGCGGATTGCATCCATTTATGTAGTAGCGAATAATATTCGACGATACACTTCGTTTGTTTTAGGTTTTACATGGTTGCGAATATGGTTGGATATATATTGATGTGCTTTGACATGGTATTATAGTAAATATGGCTTGGGAAAACTAGACTGGACAAAATGAGTAAAGTCGATAGTGTCTTGAATTCATAATTAACATTATAGATATGTATTCTGAAAAATGAAAGAATCAGAGTGACTTGGATGTGGAATAACAGCTTATCCTCAACAAAATCCATTTTATCTGTTCTTTCTCTCTGTACAAAAAATGGAATGGAAAAGATCAAATGAAAACAAAATGAACAACGCCCGGTAGACAATCGTTTTCATATTAATGATGGTAATCAATTTCATAGTCGCACCAAAAAAGCATACATTCCTAAAACAACTGAGTAGTTCGATAACCCATTCTTTTTCGTAAAACATCGAAGTAACAAATGACTAATGGTGGCAGACAGCAATTTTTTTTTAACTCCATCATCCTCCTCCTCCTCCATCCGCATAAGAACACAATTTCAATATTTTTATGCAAAATTCCATACACAACATACACAAAAGACATTTTTCAAAATTGTTACCTGAATAACGTCAGAATTATTTACGTACAGCAGAAGAAAAAATCGCATAGAAGACAAAGTGAATTTGAAAAATTCGTTCAAGTACAAATGTTCACATCATCCATGTCCCAACAATCTTCCGAAGATTGTTTATATGCCCGAAGGCAGACATGAATATTTGGACCAAAAACAAATTCATTTTTCATGTACACGATAGCGAATAATAATATGGATGGCGAGTGTGACAGGCAAGCCAAACAGAAGATAAAAATACAACAGCCTCCAAAAACAACGTATTATACACATCGAATAGAAAAGTTAGCACACACACAAAAAAAGTCAATTTATTTTTGGTTTTGGGATATTTTTTTCCTTTACTACAAAATGAATACGAATTGGTGGATCGTTGAAATGGCATAAAAATGGAGATTTTACTAATCATTTTATGTTCATCTTTTTTTTCATATAATGATGGATTGAATGCTGAATTTCTTTCCACATCGAACGCGTGTATTTTATATCGCCGAAAACCACTTACAGTGAAGGTGTGACGCAAGTCATGTGTTATCGCACTTACAAAAGAACTGATATCGGTGTAGGTGACGCTTACAGATTCGACACGCAAAAAGATATGCGTCACAAATGGCAAGGAAGAAAATTATAACAAAAAAAATAATCTATTGTATACAATAGAAA